>NC_086337.1:9248874-9548874 GCF_032445375.1 Bacillus rossius redtenbacheri
TTCCCCTCGCAGTGGAAAGAGGCTAGAGTTATAGTCTTCCACAAGCCAGGCAAAAACAAAACACTGCCACAGAATTACAGACCTATTAGTCTGCTAAGCACTGTGTCTAAAGTCGTGGAGAGTATTATACTACACAGACTGAAAGTACACATTCACGAGAATGACATACTGCCGAATGAACAGTTCGGCTTTCGCAGTACACATTCGACAGTGCATCAGCTAGTGCGCCTGACTGAGGAAATCACAAGCGCATTTAACGTACAAGACTACGTAGTTGCTACGTTCATAGATGTAGAAAAAGCCTTCGACAGAGTATTCCATGCGGGGCTAATCTACAAACTTTACCAAACAGGATTCCCGGACTGCTACATCAAGCTAGTCGCGTCATACTTAGCAGGCAGAACCTTTAGAGTATTTACTGAAGGAGCTCTATCTGACCTAAAACAAATAAGAGCAGGTGTTCCACAGGGAAGCATCTTAGGCCCTGTGCTATTTAATGTATATGTCAGTGACATGCCACGCCCCGCACACCGACTAGTAAAGCTGGGCTGTTATGCAGATGACACAGTGCTGTATAGCAGGTCCCACAACCTCCAGCTAGCTACCAATAGACTGCAAGTCGCGCTCACTGAGTTCGAACAATGGTGCACGACTTGGCGTATAAAAGTAAATACAACGAAATCAGAGATTATTGTATTTACTCGTAAAAATCTCCCGCCTGTAGAACACAGGCCGCAAATACGTTTGTTTGACGAACAAATACCGCATAAGGATGTAGTGAAATATCTAGGTGTTCACATGGATAGGAAACTACTCTGGCGCAATCACATTGACACTAGGAGAGCACAAGCGCAGGCTAGGATCAGTGCACTATATCCAGTAATGAGTAGACGATGCGGCAGCAAGGTTAAAACCGGCCTACTGCTGTACAATGCTCTCATACGCCCAATAATTACATATGCAGCCCCAGTCTGGGCAACAGCTGCCCCCACACACCTAATAAAACTGCAGCGGATTCAGAATAGGTGCATTCGAATCGCCACAGACGCCCCACGATACTGCCCTGTAGAAGCATTGCATCGTGAAACCGAGTCAGAGACTTTGCAAGACTTTTACACTCGTACAACACAAACTTTTTACGATAAATGCGTAAATAGTTTAAATCCGCATATTTCCTCACTCGGAAATTATGATCCCGACGAAACACAAAAATACAAACGCCCGAAATCCATCCTGGCGCATCGACCACCGTAGTGGCCCGTGATTGGCTGGAGGCTCCGGCCAATCACAGCGCACCTGCGCTCAGCCGAGGCCCGACCCCAACTCTGTGGTTGCGGGCTGGCGAGAAAATTCTGCTTAAGAATCGCGCAGTTTTTACACTCGTATTTCTGGCAGCTCCAGACTTAGTATTAAGCATTTTATTTTTTAAAACATAACTTTAAGTCCTAATATTAGCATTGAGTAATAAAATTCTGAACATGTGCCTGACCACGTCCTGGAGTGCAAATATGCAATATTGGACTAGCCAATGATTGACATGCTCAGGCTGGCAGCACACTGTGACGGAATTAAATACCCCCCCTCCCCCTCCCAGCGACATACCAGCTTTTTGGCCCAGTGGGGCCCTAATGAATTTTTTGGCCCAGCGGGGCCCTAATTGATTTTTTGGCCCAGCGGGGCCCTAATGAATACACCAACACACAAATTCCCCACTCTCATAGGAATGTTTATTTCTTAATTATTAAGTGAGTAGACTCACTATCGAAGAATAGGTGTCCGACCATGTGCCTGACCACGTCCTGCGGTGCAAATAATCAACATTGGACTAGCCAATGATTGACATGCCCAGGCTGGCAGCACAATGTGTCGGGCATACATGGCCGTGGTAACTGGGGCAACCTGGGTGCTGCGGCCATATAAATTATAGTTGTAAGATGTACCTTTCTTTTCTTTCAGCTCACCTGGCTGGCTGGCAGCCTGGCGGGAAACGACGAAGTCATGACCAAACACCCAAATGTGGACAAAAATGTCCAAGTGCCCGCCATTGCTTAGTAGATATTTTCTACTCTTCAAACTCTTCTTCCTGAGCCATCCTTCTATTCCCGTAGCCAATCCGCATGTTATTAATGCATGAAATTTTGCATCCCGCATGTAAGTGCCCAGGGTTTTCCCTGTGTCTATGCAGGTTTTACCTGGGCCCAACTTATCTAGTTTTAATCTAGAATAGTCAGTGAGGGGAGTTAGTCATGGCGCCAATTGCTGCCATGGCTAGCCAATCCCCTCCTAGCACACGATGCATGCACCCTCTCCCGCATGGCTAACCCCTGCATGATTAGAGCGTATAGGCTTCGGCCTGAGACACACTTAGAGTCTGTCCCTAATCCAGATCCCTCCCAAACACACTTAGTTTTAATTTAGGTTAGGAAAAAAGAAAAAAAATAACGTTTCATGTCGGCGGTCGTCTCTCGTGGCGCGCGCATCTCTCTCGCGGGCTGTTGGCTGGGAGTTCCCTGCGACCTATTGGGTAACCGAAGGCTGGCAGTGCGCGGGGATTTGTGGCTGCCTGGGGGCGGCCTAGCAGTGTCAACTGCTACCGACCGCGTCCCGCGGGTGGCGGATACGGGATCCCAGCCCGAGAGTTGCAATCTCGCTGGGGTGGCTGTGAATAACCAATAGCAGTCCGCGGACCAATGGCCGGCCTGGTGGAGTCATTATCACGGCTATCGGGGTGAAAGGTAGCCTGGATGTAGCTCGGCGCGTGGCAGGAAGCAGTTCCGTCGGCGAAGGCACCGCGGGGGAGCTCGATGTGCCCTGGATGCGAAGTGAAGATGAACTGCGGGCTGGAACTTGCGGAGCTGTGGACTGCTGCGCGCGCAACGGAACTGAAAAGCATCGGAACTCCAAAGGAAGAAACGGCGGTGCCTTCAAGTTGGGGCCCTGTTGGAGCCAGTGGTAGCCCTGGATGGCGCGATCAGAAACCGTCCGGGGGATTTTGGAGGACAAGAGAGTCCGACTCGCAAGATATTTCATTCGCCTAAACGACTTACCCCCACCCTGGCTTTAAAGGTCATCGGCTGTTGACTGGAAGAAGGAAGATGAAGATGGCGCAACGCCAGGCTGCCTTTCGCCCCGTGCGCCCGCAGTTCGAGCCGGTTTACTGGCTCGTCTGCCCACATCTGTCTTAACTGTGGCTGCTGGGCTGGGCTGACGAGTGAAGTCGCCCGCCCCTGGGGGCGCATGCGCGCCTGGCTAATAATAACCCAGGAGTACCAAACATTTAAATGCGGGCCGCAAGGCCCAAGCACCCAAATCCAGCATGGTTGATTTTTCAGCCCATCCAACTCTTCTTACCTGGACCCTTCTTCCCTCTTGCTCAGCAGTTACCTGCTTGCATAATGAATGTCATTTAATCCCCGCGTGACCCGACCCAGGGTTTTCCCTGTGTCTATGCAAGTTTTACCTGGATCACATTAGTTAGCTTTAAGCTAGATGACCAATGGGGCGTCAGCAATGGCGCCAATCGGGGCCATGGCTGGCCAGTAAACCCCAATTAGCACATGATGCACGCGCCCTTGTCCTGCATGGTTAAAAACGCGCATGGTAGAGTGTATAGGCTTCGGCCTGAGGCACACTTAGGTCCTTCCCTAACCTGGACCCTCCCCTTACACACTTAGAATAATTTAGGCTAGGAAAAAAAACGTTTAACAACAATGTTTCACGAAAACTTTGCATTAAAATTTTGGCTTTGTAATTTTAATCCCATCGCACCCAAAATGGTTTTACTTCGGAAAATTATCACATGGAACCATGTGGCCATGTCGGCCCGGAGGCCTCGACACTGCTTGTGAACATGGAGACCTGACAGGCCAGCTCAGTCGGTGCGGTCATGCTTGCGTGCTCGCCATTCGTCAGAGGGAAGCGAGGCGACCGTCAGTAGCGGCTTGCTTGGCTCACGACCAGTAGCTTGCCGAGGCCTCACTACTGGCGGCCGCCCGTGACGTGAGCGCTCCCGCCTCCCACCCCTCCCCCTGCACTGCCGCCGAGTCCTGGTTGAAGTAGCTCTTGTGAAGCTCTATTTCAGCCAGTCACAACTCTCAGTTGGGCGGCGCACTCAACCATGTGGATACGGATGAGTTTTAAAAAATTGATTTCAAGTGTTTAGATTGCGGGGCAGTTCAAATTCACATTTACCTACAAGCATAGTCAACATAAATCCAAACGAAATAAACTGTTTTTCGCCACTCTCGTTCCACTGCTGCCCAAATTATACACATTTATTGATAGTAAATATGTCAAACATGTATTAATTTATGAAATTTCAGATTATACGCAGAAGCAAGTTTCACCTAACAGCATTTACTTGCAACTAAGAGCCATCATCATCACTGCTGAAATAAGCATAACATTTAAAATTAAAAAGTAACAAAATAACACGGAATAAAATGTTGTTGGCATAGGCCAAAGTTTTCATGAATCTAGAGTCTGGTATTTTGTTTGTTTCTGTCTGTGCACCCGGCTTCGACAGGTGGATAATAATTTTCCACAGAGAAAGTTTTTGTTTAAGAATCATTATAAACAACTTCATCTGAGTTGATGCAAACTATCCGACCCATTGATAGTCCGTTGGGTGGCTAGCATATCTAAAGAGTGTATCATCTTGTTTCGCGATGTCTTCTTCTCCTGCAGTCACTGCACAGTCTTGATATAGGGCGGTCTTTCACGCACGTGGATGGGGAGGCGCAGTGGACATTACCCAGGAGAATAATTACACTGTGAATAAAGGTAAATCTACTGGCTGACAGGGTGACAAAAGACTGCAGTGATCTGTGAGCTGGTGCATTGCGCTGTCACACTCCCAGACCAGCTCTGCTCCTCACATCACATATGTCATTTAACAATACATAGTCAGTCTTGTAGAAATTATTTCACACCATTCCCAACGTTTTAGTCTTCAAAAGTGATTATTACCCGGCACTATAACTTAATGCAATTTTTGTTAGAGAGCTAGAAATAGTACACGTTGCAAAAATATTTCTTGCAGTTATTTTGAATTATTTTATTTTTGACGTGATAACGTCTTATAAATCGATGAACGCCGGCTGCACGCACGAAAAATTGTCACGTTCCGCCTGAGTCGAGCGTGCAAGAACCGGCCAACCACCGTGCGAGAAAATCTTCTATAATATCAATCAGGTTAAGGCGGGCTTTTTAACTAATTTTTCGTGATGATATAAAAAAAAACTTATTTAAATTAAATTTTCAAAAACTGTAAATAATATTTGAAAATTAAAAGTATGCAATTTTTCATCAATGTTTTCTTATGACGTTATAACGTGAAATTATCATCCATAAACCGACTTTACAGACAACCCCCCCTTTTTTTTTGTACTATGCCCTTCAGTACCGTTAAATAATTTCCAATATAAATTTTTCGCGCGTACTGTATTAGATCCATTGAAATGCCCATCGATTTGACATCCATTGTCGCGAGTCACAATGACTGAAATCAATACTTATTTGATCGCTGGACACGACCTCGAGTTGCTCTGCGCGGGCGTCACGCTCCTCCAATCAGCGCCTTGTTCTTGCCCCGCTGAGCGTGAGCGGCCAATCACCGTCCTTCAGCCGCCCTCGCTAGCGTCGCCACTGACGTCACCGCAGCTCGCGCTGTTGCCAACTGCTGCACATCCAAGGACGCTTCGGACCTTAATGCTGATGTTGATATCATTGCGTAACCAAATGTAGGTGCCCCCAACACATAGAGGCACAGTTATATAGTGGGCTGTTGGTACCCATCTTACAACTACAACACATGGGAAAACAGGGCTCGAAAGAATAAACCTATTTTTGATTAAAATATATCATGTCCTAAACTGAAATGTCTATCAATTTATGGTTTCGGAGGTGGCTATAAACCCAAAAACGACTTAATGGTAAGTAGGTAGTTAAGTAGTTTCTTTATATTTACACAAAATAAACATAACATAAAATTGATATCTACTCGACTTCAAAATTTCAAGTGACATCAGTTCTCCATCGAACCTTTTTTTTCGCCTAGCTAAGTATTCTCACTGAGTAGTCCTTGCTGAGATTCGACCTTCATTTCTGGTGCTCTAAACCTCTACACTCAACTTATCTTCGTTGCCGGGAACTTCCGAGGACGCAATTTTCTCGGCAAACACACTGCTCACTTCAATCCAGACTGAACTCGTCCTGTCTTCTTCCTCCGTGTTCGTCCCCATTGGCTGCCTCGACTCGCTCAACGAGTTTGCTGCTCGTTTTGACCCAGACTGTACTCGCCCATTCTATTTATGACCACCAAGAGAAAAATACTATTACAAACGCGTGAGTCCAGACCGCGATGCCAGGTTCGGAGCTGGCATCATGCGCCGTGTCACGCGCCATCCACTGACGTAAGGCATGCCTCACGTGCTTGGCCAGATTACAAGGGTCGTCGCTACCCCTTCCCTCTCCGCTCCCCGCGCATCGTCCCGCCTCGGCGCTGTTATCTATCGCTGAGCAGCCTTGGAAATTCCGCGGGCCGCCGCGTGGAGTAGCGAGAATGAACGCCACCCTTCTGGACTATTCGGGCGTCGAGTCAACCCAGGACGATCTGACTCTTTACTGCCGCTCTCGTCGGTTCGAGAAGAGCGCCTCAAGTACTTAAGCAGCGACGCCGGCCTCCGCGGGAGTTTCGTGACGGGTTCTTCGAGGAGTGCCGTGACAGTTCCGGAGTGCGACGCAGAGTTCGACTGGATCGAGAGAGTGAGAAGACTGAGTGGCGCGAGACTGTGAGTGCGGATAGGTGCGAGGTAAGGGTCGAACCACTGTCGAGCCTAGCTCCAGTGAGGAGTGCAAACTGTGGAACTTGACAGATAATGAGTGACTTGAGAATAAACATTTATAAGTGCCAGTGATTTGTGATTAGTCATTTTTAAGTACAATTATTTATTATTAATGTAAATATTAGTAATGAAAACTTTAATAATAATGTTACGATCGCGCTTGGCTGCAGTGCTTGGCATCGCCGTGCTCGTTCGGCCTGTCTGCGCCCCCCTTCCAGCCGCATCCTCTCCCTGGTATCTCGTGTCATACTGTCTCGCAACATCCTGACCGTCGCAGCGCGCACCTGCCTCAGATCGAGTTACTTAAAAGAACACTGCGGAATAAAAGGACTTAGACATGATTATCGGCGCGTTTTGTGGGAACCCCATGCTTGTTGCGTTTATCGGCGTTCTTTGAGCAGCCGCCGCGTCCTTCGAGGACTCACGACGCGTTTCTGGGCATTTCGACGGCGAAGGTCGCGCGATATCTCGGAGACATGCCCGATTGTTCTGGACGGGAACCCAAGGGCTATATAAGGAGGTTGGGCCGACCTTCGAGAGGAGTTCAGTGGGGAGTTCTCCCGCAGCGGAGTTTCCGGGCGATAGTGCCGCGGGTGCGGCAGAGTGGCGAAGTCCTTGGACGAAGGTTCCAGGGCAGGGAGTGAGTGAGTGAGTTCAGTGGAGTCGGGAGCTTTCCCGCGGTGGAGTTTCCGGGCGATAGAGTCACGGGCGCGGCGGAGTCGAGCGGATCCTCGGCGAAGAGGAAGTGGGTCGGCAGCGGCAGAGTGTGGCGACGGAGTCCCGCGGCGGAGACCCACGAGGGGTGCTGCGGCGAGAGTTGCACCAAAGGTGTGGCCCAGAGAGGTGTGCGGAACGAGTAACTGGGGAATTTACATTTATTTAAGTGTAATTAATTATTTGCCAATTTAGAAGATTATTTGTAAGACATAAGTAGTGGCCATCAATAAAACTGTGTGTGTGAAATAAAATCTATTAATAGGGCTATCCTTTACGATACCCCGCGGAAAATCGTAACAATACTTTATTGGGCTATCCCGTACGAACACAGTTCTCCCCACATTATAAATCGTAACAATACTCTTGATGATTTACTGCAAAATCCATGAGGCATATATGACTTGGCCGGAGTCGAGCAGAAACAATGGCTGAGCGAGTTGCGCGATGAAGCAGCTGCAGTCCGACAACCACTGTGCCTTCCTGCGCGAGCTTATGGCAATGTATGGCGAGCAAGCTCCGATGCAACTCGAAGCTACTGCGTGAATGCTTCTTTGAGTGCGAATAGACTTGTCTGGACCTACACATTTCCTGTATGTATTGTGACACTCCATTGGTTGGAGTGCCACATAATTTTTTTTGTTTTATTTGTTCTGGTTTTGTGTTGGGTTGCTGCGAGCGTGTCGAGAGAGTTCGGGTAAGTTCGGCGGCGTTCGGGATTGTCGAGGTTGCCTTTAGTTTTTCTGGAGTTGGTAGCAGTGTGTCTGGAGGAGTTTGTGCTAACGAATAATGTCTGTGGGCAGTCGTGTTTTGGTGGGCAACGGACTGTGTCGTTCAAACAAGATGAAGGGGGTGCTACGAGAAAGACTGTTGTTTAATTATTTCTTGGGTGAGGAATAATCACTCTGTCTTCTGATGCTGATGGACGGCCATTGGCTTTGGGGCTTTGAGTCAAATGGCGAGTCCTCGGCCGAAGCTAGTGGGAAGAGATTCGTAGGGAATGCTGTGGCAACAAGTACGAAACAGCATTTCATATTCGCACATACTCCGTATTATTTATTTGGTGAGAAATAATATCACTTCTTACGTTTAGCTGATTGATGACGATTCAGTACCTGGTTTCCGCTCACATGCCGACTACCGCATCAAAGAGGCGATTCCCGTTTTCCGTCGCTGAGGCTGCTTGAATGGGGCTGTCATGCTGGTGCACAGTTAAAAAGGAAGAATCCGAACCAAGTATCCTTCGTATTTTAAAATTCCGAGAGGGGAAATTTTAAGGTTAACTCTACGAGTCAGCAAAAAAAAAAAACTGTGTTTGACGTCCGATTTTCTAACCTGTACTCCTGTTTATCAAAGTTCGTAGTGAAAGTAAGGGAGGTCCCTTTTTGAGCATGATTACATTGTTCTTTTACCGTATTGTTAAATCGAAGTAATCTGCTTATATATATAATATTTTATATGTGGTGCATGTATTACCTAGTATTTTAAGCATTTTTTTTTCGGTGATATATATTTGTTTGTTATACAAATATGAACTTTGTGATTATGATTTTAGGTTTTTTTTATTAAGGTGTTGAACTCTAAGAGAAAATTATTTATTGCTGTTATAAACAGATTGTGGTATAGACTGGGTTGTCAATGCGTCCGCTGGTGCACCAGGTCAGGAAGTTGTAGTATTCTATAGCATGTTAGCGGTTGATTAGTATACTCATGCACGTGGAAGATGCAAAACGGAGTTGTACAGTCTGAGCTACCCTGATGCGCTGTGAACGTTACCACGGTCTTGTAATTTGATTTCCCTTGTTTTTATGAAGAGTTGTATGTTGAAAGTTTATTACCCTTTTAGGCAGAGTTGTTGTAAGAATCTTTATTGTTGTTTAGAATACACTATTTAACCACTGCTCTCTTATTTTCTTTTTTTTTAAGTAGCTGCCTTCCGCTTAGTCCCCGATAGAGTGTGAGGAAAGGTCAAGCAGGGGGGTAGTTACAATATGAAGCTGCACCACAAAATACACCTTCAGTTGTCGTCCAAACTGCAAGAAGATAATTTGTTTCATCCAGCTAACTCGTACCGTGTACAGTTACTGGGATGCCAGAGACCTGCGGTGGAGGCACTCAGCACTGGCATTTCTTGCATTTTCACCTTGAGACGTCTCGTAGGGATGCAATTAAATAATTCATAGCCCGAGCGTAGACACTCTTGAATTATTCAAAAATTTAAAACGTGGTTGTCTGTAAGACTCAACCATAGGTTTACTATGCTAGAAGCTGATTGATGCATACTGTCTAGTGACTATAAGTGCACGCAATTCAGTCCTCCGGAACGATACTGCGTGGCAGGAAGACACAAATAAAAAAAAATAACCAGTCATGGGGACTGTCAACAGAAGTGAAAACTTAAAACTTTATTTAAAACTAGCTGCAGTACCCGGCGTTGCCCGGGCTGAAAACAGGGTGAAGGGGACCTTTTTCGAAATCAGATGTAGTTAGTAATTGTATTCTTAATTTGAATGTCAAGTGTGCAAAATAATTTATATCACTTTCAGATCCCGACAGACGTTCTGTAAGTGTATAGTTATTTACCTGTATATATCAAAAACTTGGTGGTCTGTATGTAATCTAGACTTATAAAGCACTATAGAAAAAAGCTGAAAAATAAGAGATTACTAATATTGAAATGATTCCTTTATCTAGTTAATGCTCAGCATGCATTGCAATTCCTCATTCAGTTTTGTTTTGTAATATGTTTAAAGTAGTTACACATATACAAATCATCCATCCATATCTCTAAATATATATTTATCTATATTTACATCTATATATATATATATCTATATAGCGCTATACATCTATATATCTCTTTATCTAACCCATTTCATTATCTATACCTCGCTCTATCTCAACTTATCTCTCTGTCTCTCTCATTCTCACTCTGTATATATATCACTCTATCTCTGTCTCTCTTTTATATTTAAATAAATTGTGTCATGCGTGCGCACTTATACAACAAAAACAGACGAAGTTCCGCTATATAATATGAAACAAACACATTTTTTGAAACGATTCATGCTCCAACTAATGCAAAATAGTTATACGTCTCAGAAACCTTCACGGACAGCCGCATAACAACTCACCAAAGTTTAATCGCAATCGGATAAATGGTATAGGAACGCATACGGTACAAACAAACGAAAATTACAGACATGACAAACGCATCGAAAGAAGGTGCGTTTAAAATTCAAGGCAGCTCTATCTATTTACGAAGTTAAGAACCAAACTATTATTAGCGCCTTTATTTTGCTAACATCTGCGAGCTCCACTAAGCGTGCTGGTCTCACCAAGGAGAAAAATATTAATTTGCAAGACTTTTCTATGTGTATGATCGTGTGGTAGACGTAGAGAAATGACACTCACTCACTATTTGTATGTCTATGACCTATGATTTTTTCTGTTATAAAATTAAATTTTCACTTTTTCACTCCTTAAGGATGGAATTTCATATAAATATGTAGCCTATGGGTTATTCTGATGTATAAGCTATATTATTATAAAGTTTCATTAAAATCCATTCAGTAGTTTTTACGTGAAAGAGTAACAAACATCCATACTTACAAACTTTCGCGTTTATAATATTAGTAGGATGTTTAATATGACATCATTTCTACGTCAAATGTACGTAAGAAAATGATTTCGGTATTATATCATTAGCATGTCGGTGACGCGAACCCATAAGTTTTGCCCCTACCAAAAATCGCCCAACGCGGCTAAAGAAGTTTTTACTTCAAAAAAACTATTATTCCGCTTAAAGTTAGTGGTCTGATCGTCACACGAATCCACTACAAAACGGCCTCAGATCCGGGCCATATTTCTCTGGACTGCCACGTCTCCCCCCCCCCCCCCCCCCCCGCAGGTAAGACTCGTTCAGGCGCAGTAGCTGCTCCAGCTGCCAAGTCCAATGCCACCGCAGTTTCTCGCTCCAAGACCGATGACCCAGTGACGCGGTCGCGACGTCTTTCTCTCAGCGCCGATCACCACGCCTCGCAGCGGCCAGGCAGTACAACACATAGCTGCGGTACACAAGAGTACCAACCCCTCCTACCTAACGTTACCAAACTAGACGCACAGTCTAAAACTAAGTGATATAAATAATACCAAAGCAAAAAAAAAGGGGGGGGGGGGGGTTGTCTGTAAAGTTGGTTTACGGACGATAATTTTACGTGATAACGTCATAAGAAAACATTGATGAAAAATTGCATACTTTTTAATTTTCAAATATTGTTTACAGTTTTTGCAAATTTAATTTAAATAATTTGTTTAAATATAATCACGAACAATTAGTTATAGATATAAACTGAAATCAAATCAATGTCAAATTGTTAATTTGAAATGACGAAATTGGACAAATAAATTTTTTTTTAAATTGCTGCTTTTAATATTACAGAAGATTTTCTCGCACGGTGGTAGGCCGGTTCTTGCACGCTCGGCTCAGGCGGAACGTGACAATGAGTCATGCTTTTTCTTGCGTCCTCGAGGGCATGAAAGGAGTGGGCACAAGGTAACTAACAAAGAACACCGTGTCAGCGTGACAAGCGGCACGAGAAAACCTGCGCAGGACCAACTACGCCTAACAAAGGCCACTTAATGAATTCTGTGGCGAGACCTTCACGCAGTTGTGCTCAGTTAGGCGTCTTGAAGCCTGAAAACATATCGCAAGGATCATCACAACGCGAGAGATGTAGCTACATTTATATCGTCGACGTGACTATCTGACAATTAATTACAAAACCTGTCATGACTCTAATGCGTTCGTATTTTTCGGCAATCTCAAGCGTCTCGAACAAAATTTCTCAAAAAAACAAAAACAATTTAGTGTATTATTATAATAGATGTGGTAGTCAACTTCTCAAAAAGATGCTTTGAAAAGACATTAATTATTATGAACTTGTAGTAGAATATAATTTACGACATTTTTAATAGGTTTAGTTTTTTATTGTGTTTGTATCCAAGAAGTAATTGTAATAGCCGAAGTTTATTTAGTCAAAGGAATTTTCATTAAATAAATTTTAATAAATATTTTGCTAATCAAAATTACTTTTTTTTTTCCATTGATGAAGGACCAAACCAAGGACAAAAATCGTTAAAATTGACTAATATATCACAGTTTTTTTAATAATTTTTTTTTTCACAATAATATACTGAAATTTTTGGGTCTACAAGATTGCGGACGCTACGATAGCTGACACTACTGCCCTCTAATATATAAAAATAAAGCAATATGGTGGTAACGAACTCTAGCAGACGAAAAGAGAATCCAACATGTTGTCATCCAATATGGCTGCCGTGACATCACAATAGTGGGAGTAATAAATGGCCAGGCATCTGTTAAATATTGCGGAGTAAATATGAGTTGTCATTTACTAACAACTAGCTTTTACCCACGGCTTCGCTCGCATTGATGTCCTTAAATAAGTTTCAACGATCATTGCAAAGAACATAAAATAATATGGTACTTATTTGTTTGTTTTTATATTGCGTGACTGGAATCATCAGTATTTAAAAATTCCAACATAAAATTTAGCTTAAAAAACTGAAAACATGTTTTATTGTAATATGTTTCACTATTACAAAAAATAAATAATTTTAAATACTAACATTTTTAAGAGTTCAAAGTATTAATATATTAAATTAAATTTTCTCTAAAAGAGCTTAAATCAGAGTATTATTCTAGGATGCTCCTGTAAACTATGGTATATGTTTTTCTGTCCGGTGCAAATATATGTAGAATTCGGACATTGGACACACGCGAACAGGCTACATATAGTTGACCATGGGAAAACATGCCTTTTCCAAATGCACCTCTGCTACCTGCAATGTTTGCCCTTGGGCTTTGTTGATGGTAACAGAAATGCTAAGCCTGACGGGAAACTGAACTCTTTTGAATTGGAACTGTAGATCAGTGGGGATATTGTAATTCGAGGTATGTATGATAGCACTTTCCCCTTTACCGAAACGTGTTAAAATAGTGGCCCCAATTGTGTGATCCGAAGTCTCGTACCATTACATAGTCTAGGAGCATCTACATTTCGCATAAGCATAACTTGTAAATTTAGTTTATTTTAATGTTTATGTAAGGGTACACCCGAAAGTTCAAGTGAATTTAAAAACTCCCCAGGATATGAAGTACTTTGTTCTGTATCCATGGTTGTATCTATTGAAAAGTACTCATTCATTTCCGCTTGCACATATTTAAAATATAAGTGTTGATTTTTTTAACAATATAATTTTTTGGCGCCAAAATTGCTCTTGCGCACAACCAGTGATCATTATTCAAATTTTGTTGCAAGTCCGGGAAAACTTGAGTAATGAGATCCACATAATTTTCTACTAAATTCTATTGAAGTAAAATATAACCTTCAGCATCAACGTCAACAACCATCACCGAAGAAAATAAATAGACACCTAACCTCAAAAATTAAAAAAAGTTAAGAATTGCTTGGAGGTGACAGAGAAATATAATTGAATAGTAAATTGACCTTCAGACAAAATACTGTTTTTTTTTATAGAAAGTGCGTCCTATTTCTTTTACTATACTTACCCTTGAAGATATGCGCACAAAATTTCATGATGATCGGTTGAGTAGTTTCCGCGTGAAAGTGTAACAAACAAACAAACGAACAAACTCACATTCCCATTAAAAATATTAAGTAAGGATTACATCCACCAGAAATTGAACCCAATACCTACACATATGTGACGAAATGCCTTTTAATACAATTATTAATTTTTTAATTCTTAATATTTCTATTAAATTATAGATATATTTCGTATAACCTGAGAGTCCAAACTCTATGGCGTACTAAATACTTTTTAAATAAAAAGTTTTTCTTATGAATATATTACTTTTTTGTGTTTTTAGGTAAAAATGATAGTGGAATTGAATTCCACCATAGGTGTCATATTTAACCTGAGATATCGTATATAAATGTCATACTTAATGGTTCAGTGTTACCAGTGAAGGTAAAGGTCACTGGAATTCAAGATGGCGGACCCAGGCAATGGTCATTGACCCGCACCATCACCACAGCCTGTAGCCTGCGACAGAATCCCCTATAATATACTACTAATGTCCTGTTTGAATAAATTATTGCGACATTAACCTAGAAAATCAAATTATGATTTCCCAACTGGAATTTAAACCCGGGCACTCTTGAATGTACAGTTCAATTTTTACCATTAAGTTACCCCAATAGCTGTCTTTACAGAAATGCTATAGTTGCTTACTATTTTTCCCATACTTACTGTATTAACCAGCATGTTTTGTTAAAATAATAAATATATGTTAAATATTTCTACATAAATTAATACAAAATAATACCAACGAATATTATTCTTGTAGCAAAAATGCCTATATTCTACGAAGAAAATATTTTCTTCGGGTATTTTACACACCCACTATTTCCCCCCTTGATTTAGGGCTATATTTTGTTGTCAGTTAAAGTGTTAGCGAACAAAGCTTCTGTTTTAAAAATTATGTTTTTAGCTGTGTACAAGTAAATTGTTGACATTGCAAGGAAATATTAGCCTAAATCCACAATATTTAATAATGATTGAATAGAATCTCAAATTCTACAGTACTTAAAGCATAATGTCAGTATTTGTAATTACGTATGAGAAACGAAGTTTTGTATAGAGAAATTTATTGCATTACAATACCCAATTGAAACAAATCCACCCAAATTTTAGTTTTAAAAGATTTATAAAAATAGAATGAATGTTAAAAATGTAAAAACAAATAAGGATGATTTCATATTAGATTTAGTTAAAAACTAATTATTCATTCAATATTTTGGGTGCTAGTTATATTTGTAAAAATAAAGCTGAATTAGTATTTTACATCAAAATTAAATAGTTAGCAGTGAACAACAAAATGATATTTTCGTTGAAATTAGTTTGTATTGAATATATATAAATATGAAAGAAGGATCTACTGAAGAAGCTAAATTGAACATGAACCAAAAGTACGATAAACTTTATCATAATACAACAAAATAAGTCAATGGTCGTATATTTACCCTCTTCAATTGGTTATCTTTTCCCGAAAAAAAAAAAACCCAAGCATAAATGGAATTTACCTCCTTTCATTGTCAACGCCTCAAATGTAAATTAATCTTGACATTATGTCTTAGAAAGGCTTAGTAGGAACACACGCGCACACACATACACACACACCTGACCACTTACACACACACCTGACCACTTACACACATAAAACTAGACACACAGAGAGCTAGTCTATATAATTATGCTTTTTAAAATACAATAAGTGTTGTCCTATATATTTATTGAATAAAGGCAAAACATCTCAAATATAAAAACAAAACAGCGTTTGCTTTGACACATTGTTAATTATTTAATATTTACAAGGAAACTGCCAAGTGTCAAAAGTACATTTTCCTAAAAAATGTACGAGGTAATGCTTAGTCACTTTTGTCACTTACGTCGCCTATGTTCAACACTATTCGTTTGGGAGCCTCAACTTCATTGTAATATTGAACTAATTCTGGACATTAAAGAACAAAAGGGCTTCTAAAGTCGTAAAGTTTGGCATTGGTCGTAGTTCCAGCTTTTTTCACTAGTCGGAGTGGGGAACCGAGAGAAACAGTGTGGAAAACACGCATGCCAGAACTACAAGAGAAACTTTCCGTAGAAGAAGATAATCCAGTTTACACTTGCAGAGTGCGCAGGAGAGTGCGCGTGCATTTGCTACTCGGTGCACTTTATTGGTAACTCCGGAAAATTCACTGAAAATAAAGTAGAAATGGAACTATTAAAGGAAAGTGGCAAAACATAGTGTATGCAAAAAATTGTTGATACGCACATAAAAAATATCAGATTGTAAAAAAAAACTGAAGCCATCCAGGTTACAACAGTCCTAGGATTATAACAATTTTTCTGTCGTTTATTTTCAAAATTGGGTCAGTTTAAAGCATAATATATTATCTAAAGGAAAGCTGAAATTTGAAATTGGCTCTCCCTGTGAAGTTGGCGTTTAGTAACCAGTTAATTAATGGGAATTACACACTGTAATCATACTATCAATAGACAATATGTTAGAGAGTAGTTATTGAAAAACTCTTTACAAGTGATCTTTGCCCGTAACAAAAGACGATTTAAGTTTTAAAGAAAAACCATTGGAATGGCCTGCAAACTGTTGAAACCAACATGGCGTCACCCCTCAACGCTCGCCCATATGGACACATACACACCTGTAACCACGCGACTGGAAAACTGCTCCCGCTACGAGAGTGGTGCCTGCTTACGAAAAACATTTAAAAATACGCTGGGGGCGAATGAGTAAATCTGTTCCCGGATTTGGTTTTTAAAATTGATTTTTCTATGAGAGTGAAAAGGGCGAAAGGATGTGCTTTCAGAATAATTCCCAGGCATGAAACTTGCTGTCCACATTCTTGAAAGCACCCAAGGCCTCCGCCGGCTCTGCTCATGATGGACACACCGGACACCCCGTGCAACACACGGAGAGGTGGCGCCTTACAGTCATTATTTCAAACCAAATTATTTGTTTCGTTCTTCACCAACTGCGATTTTATCGGAAGTCCTAGAAATAACTGGTTTTGCTACGAGAAAAACAATTTAAGTCTATGAGCCCTTACGACCTTAAAAGTAATTCACACGCTATTAGCTGGCTTCTTACACCGCTCTCGAGGCGATTTGTGGTGAATAAAGCTGCTAGTGTTGAATTGTTCAGTTGTCCCTAATGACATGTTTAAAATCACGCTTTCAAAAGAATTTTATGTGAGAACAGTAGTTCCGAGTGTGATGGCTTCACAAAATACGTACTGTGACGATGCATCGGAAAAGAAGAGTGTAGGTACGGAAGTGGAAGTGGAGACATTCCGAATTCAAACGTTAAAAGAAGAAAACAAACAGTATTTGTCAAAGTTCAATGAAAGATCATAAAACAGCATCCAACAGTTCTCTGCTTCATCAGCCGCATGGAGCAGTTGCTGGTGCCTGGAGACAGCCAGTAGCCAGTATTCTCCCTTCACACAATTGGAAGAGTGCAAATAAAATAAGTCCTTTTACCACTAGTGAATTTTCTGGCGAAATAAGAAATATGTACAAAGTGAACACAATAAGCATTGGGCATATCACCTCTCAAGGTCTCAAGATCATCAATACAAATGTACACATTTTATGACATTAATGGTGAGAGGCGACATGGACGCTGGTAGTGACAGATCACGTGGTGAGCTCCTCCGGCCCGCTGCGCTCGTGAAATGCGGAGAAGTGCCGCCCGCCCGTGGTGTTCCCCGGGAATGGGCAAGGAAGGGCGGTGGGCGGAGAGCGAGGTGTCGGCCCGTTGCTTCTGCGCTTAGAACCGTCTAGTTGCTGTAGGATGTAGCGGAAAACGGCTAATGGCTTTAGGATTACCGCCGCTTATTCCCGGCCGAAAAATTCGATAAATGATTTATACATTTTTGCACCTGTTTGTGATATTTTTGTTTCCCGCGAACCGCAGACATGCAGTTGGGATTATTATTGAATAAATAAAGTCGCGTCAAGCCGATGGTAAACAAGCTATAAGAGAAAACAAGCGAATATATAATTTTATAGTTGCTAAACTGGTTTAAAATTTTAATCAAAACGCGAATTTAAAACATGTTCTAATTAAACCCGCATCGCAAAGCAATGACGGGATGAAATTTTTGGAAGTACTTGATCGTTGTTATTGCTTTACCTTAAATGTTACTTACTTATTTGATCTAGAAGTGTGATAGAATAAAAATAAGAAACCACTATTTGCTACCCATTAATAATGTCCATCTTTTTCGGCATTCAGCAAGCTACCTATCTGCCTGTGTGACGTCAAATTCCAAATTTATTGTTGTGTTTTATTATTATATAGAATAAGAGTAAGTTGTTTTTCATAGTTATTTAATTGTAAATAATAACAGTTAAGCTTATTGTCGGGTAATGTGCATGATTAAGGTTTAGTGATACTAGTATTCAAAAGTCAATGTTATGTAGCCGAAGATAAAAGACAGTTGGAATTAAATTTAAATATGTTGGATGGTTTAAAAAAGTATATTGTTTATTGTGGTTTTTCCTTCGCGATATTATTGCAATGTGTATCTAGTGACGTTTCGTTTCGCTTCGAGAGGTCGAGATTACGAACGGTAGAGAGACGTGAAAGGAGGGAGGGGGAACAATTGGGACTACATCCCTTTGAAATACTATGAAATCTATAATTTCCACAAGCAAAATAAAAATATCAGGCAAAGAGGTTATATTCCCCCCCCCCCTCCCAACGCCATAGATTGTCTCATGGCGGTTGATGTGTTTAGTGTGACGTGGGAAACTCATATTTTCTCTAACATTTTGCAGCTGCTATAGACTTGAAATATAATTAAACCTTTTATATGTGTCACAGAATTCTGCCTATTCCTTTTTTTTTTCATTTTTGGTGATGGCTTAAGTATGTGTGTGTGTATGTGTGTATACCCTTAGGGATTTCTGTTGTTTTATTATTGTAACTTCAACTATGTGTTAAATTCAATGGCAAGTTAAGGCCACCCAGTTAGAAGGTTCCGTAACAAGTAAAAAAGACCATAATTAGCAAGTATTTGAAGTAGGTATTTAAAAAAAATGAGCTGTGCATATTTACTGTAAAGAATTTGTGGTGTTTTGCAATGCAATATAAATACTCTCAGCTTTGCATGAAGCTGTGTAAAGTTATTTCTGTATTTTAGGGGACACATAACCAGATACCTTTTAAAATATGTTTTGCTCCAGCCTAGTTTACATCCTTTGTTAAGCATTTGTTATAAAATAGTTTTTCTTAAGATTGGGACTTGAGAGATTTTTCTGTAATTTTTTGGGGGTATTTTTAATTGTTTATGATTTTCTCGTTTGAACTATTGGCAGTTAGTTCCCAGTCGAGTGTTCAGTTTGTGAGAGTCCAGGAGTCCCACACTGACTGCAACTAGGTGAGAAATATTGTACAAATTAAGATATACTATGTCATAACTGTAGTAAGCTATGACGTGTGCAGTATGCAGCCAGTTTTCCGTCTGACGTTGGCGGCCATCTTGGATGATGGCACTGTTCTTTAGGAGGATTGTGGGCAGGTGTTATAAACAAACCAGTAGTTTATAGTAATTAATAATGTTATTTAATTTCAAAATTTGTATATATTTATTTGTGAAGTATTGCCACAACTTGTGTTTTGGGAAACCTTCTTTTTCTTTTCATTATACTTCATAGTAACTTTTAACAACGATATCTTTGGATTTAAAACATATTTATTTGCCTACTTCCTCTATTCTTGCTTTTGAATTACAAGTTAGATGGAGAATTTTTATTAGGAAGGATGAATTCGAACGGCGAGCATGAAAGAAGAAAATGATAAGCAGAAAAATTGACTGAGACTTCGAGAAATGTACGAATCCAAAATTTATATAAAACTTAAAGTTCATCACTGCCAATATTCGACCAGAACTACTTAATCGTCGTCGAAGGTATTAAAGAACTACATAGTAGTCATCGAAGATAGATCAGAACTACATAGTCGTCGTCAAAGATAGTCAAGAACTACATATGTGTCATCGAGGATAGTAAATCCCTGCATCATTATCAAGAATGTGAACAACTGCCCTTCGTCATCATCAAGAATCGCCGGTTTGGAGACCCATCATCAGGACGATCGAGAAGTCGCTGTTCCTGTGGAGTCATCATCAGCCATAAAGTTGTGAAATTCACACATTCTTTACGGAAGACTTGTAAAATATAATTCTTGCAAACAAAAAGCACATAACCAAATACCATACAGACTATTTTATTTGACTTCAATGCGGTTTTCTCACGTTTACCCTCATAAAATGGCAGTGTGTTAACCTTTCGCTACGCCAGCCCACCTAGCGGCAGAAATTTTCCCTGTGCCAAACTCGCCCATAAGAAAACCCGTATTCTTCCTAACCTGTAGTAGAATTTACCTTAACCAAAGGAAGTGTAATTGTGGAAATCAAGGACTTCTCAGCTGACGACACTGCACGTGTTACAGTCCTCTCTGCTGGTGCATCTACCATCGAGATCTCCTCGGCTACTGGCGTCGCTGCCATCTGGATATCGGCTAACGATGGTACTCCTTCCATCGACATAACCACCAAATAATTCCAGTTTATTAAGCGAAAAGAGATAATTTATGCACTATACCAAAGTGACAGGAGAACTGTGTACTCCCATCATCTAGGCTTCACTTGCTAGTAGCATGAGCAAAGAAGCAAGGCGTCACGCAGCCGCCATACTATTCGTCTCCGAGCTGCTGGGTGTATACACAGCAAGGGCACGAGTACCTGGGCAGAAGCCTGAGCGGAGAAGCAGGGAAGGGCGTCACGCAGACGCCATCCTACTCGTCACCGAGCTGCTGGGTGTATACACAGCAAGGGCACGAGTACCTGCGCAGAAGCCTGAGCGGAGAAGCAGAGAAGGGCGTCACGCAGACGCCATCCTACTCGTCACCGAGCTGCTGGGTGTATACACAGCAAGGGCACGAGTACCTGCGCAGAAGCCTGAGCGGAGAAGCAGGGAAGGGCGTCACGCAGCCATCCAAATCGTCGCCGAGCTGCTGGGTGTATACACAGCAAGGGCACGAGTACCTGGGCAGAAGCCTGAGCGGAGAAGCAAGGAAGGGCGTCACGCAGCCATCCTACTCGTCACCGAGCTGCTGGGTGTATACACAGCAAGGGCACGAGTACCTGGGCAGAAGCCTGAGCGGAGAAGCAAGGAAGGGCGTCACGCAGCCATCCTACTCGACGCTGAGCTGCTGGGTGTATACACAGCAAGGGCACGAGTACCTGCGTAGAAGCCTAAGCGGAGAAGCAGGGAAGGGCGTCACGCAGCCGCCATCCTACTCGTCGCCGAGCTGCTGGGTGTATACACAGCAAGGGCACGAGTACCTGCGCAGAAGCCTGAGCGGAGAAGCAGGGAAGGGCGTCACGCAGCCATCCTACTCGTCGCTGAGCTGCTGGGTGTATACACAGCAAGGGTACGAGTACCTGCGTAGAAGCCTAAGCGTAGAAGCAGGGAAGGGCTTCACGCAGCTGCCATCTAACTCGTCGCCGAGCTGCTGGGTGTACACACAGCAAGGGCACGAGTACCTGCGTAGAAGCCTGAGCGGAGAAGCAGGAAAGGGCGTCACAACGCCATCCTACTCGTCGCTGAGCTGCTTGGTGTATACAAAGCAAGGGCACAAGTACCTGCGTAGAAGCCTAAGCGGAGAAGCAGGGAAGGGCGTCACGCAGCCGCCATCCTACTCGTCGCCGAGCTGCTGGGTGTCAACACAGCAAGGGCACGAGTACCTGCGCAGAAGCCTGAGCGGAGAAGCAGGAAAGGGCGTCACAACGCCATCCTACTCGTAGCTGAGCTGCTGGGTGTATACACAGCAAGGGCACGAGTACCTGCGTAGAAGCCTGAGCGGAGAAGCAGGGAAGGGCGTCACGCAGCCGCCATCCTACTCGTCACCGAGCTGCTGGGTGTATACACAGCAAGGGCATGAGTACCTGCGCAGAAGCCTGAGCGGAGAAGCAGGGAAGGGCGTCACGCAGCCATCCTACTCGTCGCTGAGCTGCTGGGTGTATACACAGCAAGGGCACGAGTACCTGCGTAGAAGCCTAAGCGGAGAAGCAGGGAAGGTCTTCACGCAGCCGCCATCTAACTCGTCGCCGAGCTGCTGGGTGTATACACAGCAAGGGCACGAGTACCTGCGCAGAAGCCTGAGCGGAGAAGCAGGGAAGGGCGTCACAACGCCATCCTACTCGTCGCTGAGCTGCTGGGTGTATACACAGCAAGGGCACGAGTACCTGCGTAGAAGCCTGAGCGGAGAAGCAGGAAAGGGCGTCACAACGCCATCCTACTCGTCGCTGAGCTGCTGGGTGTATACACAGCAAGGGCACGAGTACCTGCGTAGAAGCCTGAGCGGAGAAGAAGGGAAGGGCGTCACGCAGCCATCCTACTCGTCGCCGAGCTGCTGGGTGTATACACAGCAAGGGCACGAGTACCTGCGCAGAAGCATGAGAGGAGAAGCAGGGTGGGGCGTCAAGAAGCCACCATCCTACTCGTCGCCGAGCTGCTGGGTGTATACACAGCAAGGGCACGAATACCTGGGCAGAAGCCTTAGCGGAGAAGCAGGGAAGGGCATCACGCAGCCGCCATCCTACTCGTCGCCGAGCTGCTGGGTGTATACACAGCAAGGGCACGAGTACCTGGGCAGAAGCCTGAGAGAAGAAGCAGGGAAGGGCGTCACGCAGCCATCCTACTCGTCGCCGAGATGCTGGGTGTATACACAGCAAGGGCACGAGTACCTGCACAGAAGCCAGAGAGGAGAAGCAGGGTGGGGTGTCAAGCAGCCACCATCCTACTCGTCGCCGAGCTGCTGGGTGTATACACAGCAAGGGCACGAGTACCTGGGCAGAAGCCTGAGTGGAGAAGCAGGGAAGGGCGTCACGCAGCCGCCATCCTACTCGTCGCCGAGCTACTGGGTGTATACACAGCAAGGGCATGAGTACCTGCGCAGAAGCCTGAGCGGAGAAGCAAGGAAGGGCGTCACGCAGCCATCCTACTCGTTGCTGAGCTGCTGGGTGTATACACAGAAAGGGCACGAGTACCTGCGTAGAAGCCTAAGCGGAGAAGCAGGGAAGGGCGTCACGCAGCCGCCATCCTACTCGTCGCCGAGCTGCTGGGTGTATACACAGCAAGGGCACGAGTACCTGCACAGAAGCCTGAGCGGAGAAGCAGGGAAGGGCGCCACAACGCCATCCTACTCGTCGCTGAGCTGCTGGGTGTATACACAGCAAGGGCACGAGTACCTGCGTAGAAGCCTGAGCGGAGAAGCAGGAAAGGGCGTCACAACGCCATCCTACTCGTCGCTAAGCTGCTTGGTGTATACAAAGCAAGAGCACGAGTACCTGCGTAGAAGCCTAAGCGAAGAAGCAGAGAAGGGCGTCACGCAGCCATCCTAATCGTCGCTGAGCTGCTGGGTGTATACACAGCAAGGGCACGAGTACCTGCGTAGAAGCCTAAGCGGAGAAGCAGGGAAGGGCTTCACTCAGCCGCCATCTAACTCGTCGCCGAGCTGCTGGGTGTATACACAGCAAGGGCACGAGTACCTGCGCAGAAGCCTGAGCGTAGAAGCAGGGAAGGGCGTCACAACGCCATCCTACTCGTCGCTGAGCTGCTGGGTGTATACACAGCAAGGGCACGAGTACCTGCGTACAAGCCTGAGCGGAGAAGCAGGAAAGGGCGTCACAACGCCATCCTACTCGTCGCTGAGCTGCTTGGTGTATACACAGCAAGGGCACGAGTACCTGCGTAGAAGCCTAAGCGGAGAAGCAATGAAGGGCGTCACGCAGCCGCCATCCTACTCGTCGCCGAGCTGCTGGGTGTATACACAGCAAGGGCACGAGTACCTGCGCAGAAGCCTGAGCGGAGAAGCAGGGAAGGGCGTTACAACGCCATCCTACTCGTCGCTGAGCTGCTGGGTGGTTACACAGCAAGGGCACGAGTACCTGCGTAGAAGCCTGAGCGGAGAAGCAGGGAAGGGCGTCACGCAGCCGCCATCCTACTCGTCGCTGAGCTGCTGGGTGTATACACAGCAAGGGCACGAGTACCTGCGTAGAAGCCTGAGCGGAGAAGAAGGGAAGGGCGTCACGCAGCCATCCTACTCGTCGCCGAGCTGCTGGGTGTATACACAGCAAGGGCACGAGTACCTGCGCAGAAGCATGAGAGGAGAAGCAGGGTGGGGCGTCAAGAAGCCACCATCCTACTCGTCGCCGAGCTGCTGGGTGTATACACAGCAAGGGCACGAATACCTGGGCAGAAGCCTTAGCGGAGAAGCAGGGAAGGGCATCACGCAGCCGCCATCCTACTCGTCGCCGAGCTGCTGGGTGTATACACAGCAAGGGCACGAGTACCTGGGCAGAAGCCTGAGAGAAGAAGCAGGGAAGGGCGTCACGCAGCCATCCTACTCGTCGCCGAGATGCTGGGTGTATACACAGCAAGGGCACGAGTACCTGCGCAGAAGCCTGAGCGGAGAAGCAGGGAAGGGCGTCACACAGCCGCCATCATACTCGTCGCCGAGCTGATGGGTGTATACACAGCAAGGACACGAGTACCTGCACAGAAGCCAGAGAGGAGAAGCAGGGTGGGGTGTCAAGCAGCCACCATCCTACTCGTCGCCGAGCTGCTGGGTGTATACACAGCAAGGGCACGAGTACCTGGGCAGAAGCCTGAGTGGAGAAGCAGGGAAGGGCGTCACGCAGCCGCCATCCTACTCGTCGCCGAGCTACTGGGTGTATACACAGCAAGGGCATGAGTACCTGCGCAGAAGCCTGAGCGGAGAAGCAAGGAAGGGCGTCACGCAGCCATCCTACTCGTCGCTGAGCTGCTGGGTGTATACACAGAAAGGGCACGAGTACCTGCGTAGAAGCCTAAGCGGAGAAGCAGGGAAGGGCGTCACGCAGCCGCCATCCTACTCGTCGCCGAGCTGCTGGGTGTATACACAGCAAGGGCACGAGTACCTGCACAGAAGCCTGAGCGGAGAAGCAGGGAAGGGCGCCACAACGCCATCATACTCGTCGCTGAGCTGCTGGGTGTATACACAGCAAGGGCACGAGAACATGCGTAGAAGCCTGAGCGGAGAAGCAGGAAAAGGCGTCACAACGCCATCCTACTCGTCGCTAAGCTGCTTGGTGTATACAAAGCAAGAGCACGAGTACCTGCGTAGAAGCCTAAGCGAAGAAGCAGAGAAGGGCGTCACGCAGCCATCCTAATCGTCGCTGAGCTGCTGGGTGTATACACAGCAAGGGCACGAGTACCTGCGTAGAAGCCTAAGCGGAGAAGCAGGGAAGGGCTTCACTCAGCCGCCATCTAACTCGTCGCCGAGCTGCTGGGTGTATACACAGCAAGGGCACGAGTACCTGCGCAGAAGCCTGAGCGTAGAAGCAGGGAAGGGCGTCACAACGCCATCCTACTCGTCGCTGAGCTGCTGGGTGTATACACAGCAAGGGCACGAGTACCTGCGTAGAAGCCTGAGCGGAGAAGCAGGAAAGGGCGTCACAACGCCATCCTACTCGTCGCTGAGCTGCTTGGTGTATACACAGCAAGGGCACGAGTACCTGCGTAGAAGCCTAAGCGGAGAAGCAATGAAGGGCGTCACGCAGCCGCCATCCTACTCGTCGCCGAGCTGCTGGGTGTATACACAGCAAGGGCACGAGTACCTGCGCAGAAGCCTGAGCGGAGAGGCAGGGAAGGGCGTTACAACGCCATCCTACTCGTCGCTGAGCTGCTGGGTGGTTACACAGCAAGGGCACGAGTACCTGCGTAGAAGCCTGAGCGGAGAAGAAGGGAAGGGCGTCACGCAGCCATCCTACTCGTCGCCGAGCTGCTGGGTGTATACACAGCAAGGGCACGAGTACCTGCGCAGAAGCCTGAGCGGAGAAGCAGGGAAGGGCGTCACACAGCCGCCATCCTACTCGTCGCCGAGCTGCTGGGTGTATACACAGCAAGGGCACGAGTACCTGCGTAGAAGCATGAGCGGAGAAGCAGGGAAGGGCGTCACGCAGCCATCCTACTCGTCGCCGAGCTGCTGGGTGTATACACAGCAAGGGCACGAGTACCTGCGCAGTAGCCTGAGCGGAGAAGCAGGGAAGGGCGTCACGCAGCCATCATACTCGTCGCCGAACTGCTGGGTGTATACACACAAGGGCACGAGTACCTGCGCAGAAGCCTGAGAGGAACAGGGAAGGGCGTCACGCAGCCGCCATCCTACTCGTCGCCGAGCTGCTGGGTGTATACACAGCAAGGACACGTGAACCTGCGCAGAAGCCTGAGCGGAGAAGCAGGGAAGGGCGTCACGCAGCCATCCTACTCGTCGCCGAGCTGCTGGGTGTATACACAGCAAGGGCACGAGTACCTGCGCAGAAGCCTGAGCGGAGAAGCAGGGAAGGGCGTCACGCATACATCTTACTCGTCGCCGAGCTGCTGGGTGTATACACAGCAAGGGCACGGGTCCTGCGCAGAAGCCTGAGCGAAGAAGCAGGGAAGGGCGTCACGCAGCCGCCATCATACTCGTCGCCGAGCTGCTGGGTGTATACACAGCAAGGGCACGAGTACCTGCGCAGAAGCCTGAGCGGAGAAGCAGGGAAGGGCGTCAAGCAACCACCATCCTACTCGTCTTTTAGCTGCTGGGTGTATACACAGCAAGGGAACGAGTACTAGTGCCGAAGCCTGAGCGGAGAAGCAGGGAAGGGCGTCAAGCAGCCACCATCCTACTCGTCGTCGAGCTGCTGGTTGTATACACAGCAAGGGCACGAGTACCTGCGCAGAAGCCTGAGCGGAGAAGCAGGGAAGGGCGTCACGCAGCCATCCTACTCGTCGCCGAGCTGCTGGGTGTATACACAGCAAGGGCACGAGTACCTGCGCAGAAGCCTGAGCGAAGAAGCAGGGAAGGGCGTCAAGCAGCCACCATCCTACTCGTCGCTGAGCTGCTGGGTGTATACACAGCAAGGGCACGAGTACCTGGGCAGAAGCCTGATCGGAGAAGCAGGGAAGGGTGTCACGCAGCCATCCTACTCATCGCCGAGCTGCTGGGTGTATACACAGCAAGGTCACAAGTACCTGCGCAGTAGCCTGAGCGGAGAAGCAGGGAGGGCGTCACCAGCCACCATCTTACTCGTCGCCGAGCTGCTGGGTGTATACACAGCAAGGGCACGAGTACCTGCGCAGTAGGCTGAGCGGAGAAGCAGGGAAGAGCGTCACGCAGCCGCCATCCTACTCGTCGCCGAGCTGCTGGGTGTATTCACAGCAAGGGCACGAGTACCTGCGTAGAAGCCTGAGCCGAGAAGTAGGGAAGGGCGTCACGCAGCCATCCTACTCGTCGCCGAGCTGCTGGGTGTATACACAGCAAGGGCACGAGTACCTGCGCAGAAGCCTGAGCAGAGAAGCAGGGAAGGGCGGCACGCAGCCATCCTACTCGTCGCTGAGCTGTTGGTGTATACACAGCAAGGGCACGAGTACCTGCGCAGAAGCCTGAGCGGAGAAACAGGGAAGGGCGTCACGCAGCCATCCAACTCATCGCCGAGTTGCTGGGTGTATACACAGCAAGGTCACAAGTACCTGCGCAGTAGCCTGAGCGGAGAAGCAGGGAGGGCGTCACGCAGCCACCATCCTACTCGTCGCCGAGCTGCTGGGTGTATACACAGCAAGGGCACGAGTACCTGCGCAGAAGCCTGAGCGGAGAAGCAGGGAAGGGCGTCACAAAGCCATCCTACTCGTCGCCGAGCTGCTGGGTGTATACACAGCAAGGGCACGAGTACCTGGGCAGAAGCCTGAGCGGAGAAGCAGGGAAGGGCGTCACGCAGCCATCCTACTCGTCGCCAGCTGCTGGGTGTATACACAGCAAGGGCACGAGTACTTGTGCAGAAGCCTGAGCAGAGAAGCAGGGAAGGGCGTCACGCAGCTGCCATCCTACTCGTCGCTGAGATGCTGGGTGTATACACAGCAAGGGCACGAGTACCTGCGCAGAAGCCTGAGCGGAGAAGCAGGGAAGGGCGTCAAGCAGCCATCCTACTCGTCGCCGAGCTGCTGGGTGTATACACAGCAAGGGCATGAGTAGGTGTATTTGGTATGTATGTGGACACCGGTGGGGGGTGGGGGATCCGGGGATCCGCAGCGGCCATCTTGGATTACGTCACTTCCGGCGGCCATCTTGGATAACGTCACTTCCGTCCGCCATCTTGGATTACGTCACTTCCGGCGGCCATCTTGGATTACGTCACTTCCGGCCGCCATCTTGGGTTACATCACTTCCGGCCGCCATCTTGGATTTGACTTTAACCTTTGACCCCGACGACCATTTTGTTTTTTAGAACATTCCACCTTATTATGACATCATGTCCGCCATCTTGAAAATCCTTATTTATTATCCGATTTTAATTAAAAAAAATGAAAATAATAATTTAATTTTAATTAAATGTTACAATTATCTAGCGCCACACTCCTATACATTACGTTTACATCATCGAGCGCCCCACTCTTCTACATTACGATTACATCATCGAACACCCCACTCATCCCTGTCGCAATTTTTCGTAACACCACCATCTTTTAAAATAAATTTATTATAAAAACAATAATCTAAACCATTATCGTCTGCTGGAGGCAGCCATCCTGGATTCCGCCATATTGATTTCATCCGATGATGTCATCACCATCCTAAAGCACCTTAGTGTATGTAAGGCCGACTTTCTATCCCGTACCAATGTTGTTATGATCCTTATAGACCATAAAATCCTCAGTCATTTTGTTGTTGTGACAACCATTTATTCTTAAAGGCATAATCATTTACAGGTTTTAACTAACATATATGTTATTATTTCATTGCTGCGGATGCGATAGTTAAAGTAATTATAATTTTAAAAAATATAAATTTATTACTCCATCTTAGCGGACCAGAAATTTTTCAGAGTCCGTGTTTGCGTACTCGTGTTTAAAAAGCTGCATGGAAGCAGGTATTTAGGTGTTTATGTATAATTACATGACCATTTTACGATATCAAATTAAGTATAAGTACCTTGAGGAATAAAGGTTCTATATTAAAAATAATAAGCAGTATGTAGGTATTATCATATTTATTTAAATAACCTCGAACGCTACAAAAACAAATTCTGGATTAAAGAAAAATACATACACATCAAACGAATCTATACAACAAAAAATGAAACCATATAGCAAAAATGGAAACTATACAACGAAAATGGAAACTATAAAACAAAAAATGGAAACTATAAAACAAAAAATGGAAACTATAAAACAAAAAAACGGAAAATATACAACTGAAATGGAAGCAATACAACAAAAATTGAGACTATACAAAAGATTGAAACTATACAACAAAAAAAACTGAAACTATACAACAAATTGAAACAGCAACACCCAAACTATTTGCAGAAAAAAATTATTCGTCGTCTCCTATATAGCCGTGGGGGATTGTGCGGATACCATCCTCGCAGATACGTCGCTTATCGTCCTCCCACGTGATGGCCAGCTTATTACTGTATTCACTATACAGCACATGCTGCCTCGACCGTATGGCTCTAACGCCTGCCCTCCTTGTGCGGTGGTCTTGCAGGGCATCCAGGTAGTCACCGAATGTGATGCGGTTTTTGACCACACAACGCTGGATGCCCTTGGCCTTTTTCTCGACCTTGCCACCGCACTTGTAGGCATAGAGTTTGGCCCGTAGACTGACAAACTCGCTCATTACTTCTCCTCCACACTCGTCCTTGAATTTTCCAACAACCTTTTTGTTGACTGGGGAGAAGCAAGGGTGGTCGGAAGGGTAGCAGCTTGTGTCGAACTTCGCCATTAATGTGAAGTCGGCTTTGAGGTCATGGTAGAAGTCCTGTGTATGGATCTCGTAGACAAAACTGTCGGTGTCCATGTATGCTAGATGAATATTATCATTGTATCGGGGTTTCATAGTATTGTAGTGGAAGTCGTACATGAGTGTTTTGGAAAGGTCGAGTACTGCTAGTCCGGCATAGATCGGTTTGTCAAAAATGATGGTCTCATGGTTCAGGTGGACAAGCGTTAAATTCGGTTCATACATCGTGCGGTCCTTGAAGGATGGGCGACACACCAGTTTCTTAAATCTCTTCTCGGAGCACACCAGCTCCATTTTGAGCCTCCGCCTCTTGTTCTCCATAAGTTTCCCGAACGTGGAGTTCACAGCCAACTTAAAGAACTCCTTCTCGAACTCGTTGGCTGCTGCTTTGCGTTTGTTGGTGTTGAGCTGAATATACGGCTCCAACCATGCCGACTGCTCAAACTGAAGGACTCTGTGTATCTTAGTAACCATCAACCCGTGTGATACTGCTTGCTGGAGGTTTCTGTAGTGTACAATGTAATGTTCCTTATTTTCCAGCATTGTCATGAGTTTCGATTGCTTTGAGCCAGGCGGACATTGATTCACGGGAAGAAACGGCAGGTCTTTGTGACTTTCATGGAGCTCGGGAGGGTACTCCACATCACACTCGATAATGTACCCGATAGGAGAATCATCCGGTACAGACATAACATCAATGGATGTGTCTGACCATTTGAAATGACGAATGGGGAGCGGCAGAGACATTGCCCACCCATACAAATTATTGGCATCAATGTACTCCAGATAGGTGGATGGCTTGGATGCATCATATGTCTCAGGCACGTAGGTGTTATTAGTCACACAATGCCTCTTGATGCTTTGCGCTACACCACCGCGAATACCTGCTTCCACAAACATGTACATGTCATAATCTGTCAGAAACTCGAGTTTTACACCTGTGGTACGAAGCATCGCGTCGAAAGCGAATCCTGGACAAGAAATGTAGTGCGAGGGGTCTAGACTGTACGTGTCCAAGCAAAGACTGCGAAAATTCTCGAACACATCCGTCAGGATCAGGACATCTGTCTTTAGGTACAAGTCAGCGTACTCCCCCAAAGTAGCACACTGAAACTTGTCCCAGACTTTCCCTGCATGAGCATACTCCATCTCTGAAATCCCTGAATCAGTCAGACTATTGTAGAAATCATCGATAGGTGGAAGACAAGTATCGTCTAGTCGAACAAAAGAATCTACAAAATCGTATGGGAATACTCCTTTGCGGGTAACCAATTCCAGCTCATCAGGAGCGAAAAACTCAGCAGTACTGACAAACTTGTCTGCAGGCAAGAACTCAGCGAGCGAAGCGAGACCACGACTCATGAAGCGGAACGTATCTACAAACTGAATGCTGAACTTATCATGTAACTTCTTAGAAAAAGTTATCAGCTTCTCCTCTGAATTCGGAATTATGAAAATTTCTTTAGTGTCGTACCCTAACTTCCTGATAATGAAGTTCTGGTCGTAGGCCAGGTTGTGGAAGAACACAATCAACTTTTTTGGTCTGCGCCTGAGAAGGTTGCAGTCATTACATGCAGGCCCAATAAATTCGCCGGTGAAGTGATTATGATCACGGACTTTCTTTGAATTTCCCCCGAACTTTCCTCCACAGTAGCAACAACATCTTGCTTGCAGAAAAGCGGTGTTTTGAGCATGCGTGAGCGGAGTCATTGGAACAGATGTGGAAAAGATTTTCTGGACATCATGTCCAATTTCCACAATGCGAGAAATGAACTTATCTTCTGCGTCACAACCCCTATACACTTCAGGCTGTGAAGGAAGTGAAGAAGTGAGGTGTTCAGGGATGATGGTGTTATCCACTTTCATGTAAATGCAGTAGCTATATGCCTTATGCTTTTGATACTGCAGCAGGTATGGCTCATCAGGATTCGGGTGACATGTATGGATTTTCTCTAGAATAGCCTCAAAGTCGCAATATACCACGATAGGCATCTTATCGGCATGGTGGAAGTTTTTGAACTTCAGAACAGGAGGCTGACCATTTTCATCAACTTGAGGCATTTCCATCCTAACAGCAGCATGCTGTTTGCAGAGCTCACTGTGTTTTTCCAAACACCGAAGACCCGTGAGTCCTGTAACCCTATCCCGATCATCGTAATGCTTAAAGCATCTTTTGCAAACATGAATAGCCTCAGTGTGTGTAGTGAGTTGGGAGCGAACCAGGGCAGAAAAATTTTTAATGAATGTGAAATGGGACGAATTGTCATTGACCAAGAGCAGCAGATCGAAATGATGTTCTTTCTCTTCAGGAGCGACTCGTGCAGGAACAACATTCAGGTTCTCGTCGATACTGTAAATGTTGATGGAGACTCCGGGGTTCTGTTTTTCAAACAGCGGTATTTGCTTGATTGGAGTAGGGAAGTCAATGTTGCTGAAGTTGAACTTCCCCTCCAGGTCACGGTAGCGCTGGTTGACACGTTCAGGATGCTCACCTTCCACGTACTTAACAAGAATTGACCACTTGAAGCACATGTGATCTTCGAGGTTTTGCGGATTGATCACAGCGTATTTGTCTTTGATGGAAGTAGGTAATTCTATGTAGGAACTGGCACGGAGTGGATCAAGCTTGTTTATTCGGAGTTGAAGTCGCTTAACGGCCGACAAAGTCCATCCGGATCCCTTTCCCATGTAGTCTTCCTCCTCCTTGCAGATCTTGGAGATGGACTCGGTAACTGCCTCCTCCACCTCATGAACTGCGTAGAGGGGAACATTCATGGTTTTGAAGGCCCTCTTGTCTTTACAGGCATCTACTGGTTTTTCGTAGTCGCACTCAAGAACGACATTAAACTTCAGCGGTCCATTCTCTTCAATCTCCTCCTCAAGTTGGCTTATTATTTTTGCCTTGATGGAGTCCAGGTACGTACAAATGTCCTTGGCAGAACTTGACGTATTTACAGCAACGTAAGTCTTCAAGTTGCCCTTGAATCCCACTTCGGCGGTGATGAAGCCATGGGTATTGGCCAAACCCGCGCCGGTCACCACCTTTGTTCGGCTGGTCGATGGTTTAGGCAGTACTGCTGGCTTAACTGCTGCCATCCTCTGATTCTTTGTTGGAGGCGGAGCAGGCCCCTTGCACACCTTAATGTGGTTGCGAAGAGTGTCAGCCCTGACGAACTCTTTAGCACAGTTCGTGCAGGAATGTGCTATGCGGTTAGGGTTTAGTCCGCAAGCCGACTTCTCATGTAGTCTGGCGACATCAGCACGGGCGAAGGCCTTATAGCAGAAGCTACACCGGGTGCCTGATGTCGTGGCGACAGCACCAGTACATGTTGAAAGGTGCTGCTGCATCTTGTCGCTGCGTGCGACCATCTTCCCACACAGGTGGCACTGCTGGAAGTCACGAAGCTGATTCTCAGCACACTGACGCTCGTGCCGGTAGCGGTTGTTGCCTGCCGTGAAGGTAGCAGGACAGAAACGGCATTTCTGCATGGTTGATGCCATCACAGCTATCTGTAGTCCGGTCTCGACGTACGGAACACGCGAAGGAAGCTCGACGTACGGAGAACTGTAACAAAATAATTAAGAATACAATCTTGCTAGATGTTAACACGAAAAAAAACATAACCTCAAAAACTCTAGCCCTCAAGCTTACTAACCTAAACTGATAGCGATGTTACTAAATAAAAAAAGTTTCAAACATAACCTCAAAACTCTAGCCGTCAAGCTTACTAACCTAAACTGATAGCAATGTAACTAAATAAAAAAAGTTGCAAACATACCCTCAAAACTCTAGTCCTCAAGCTTACTAGCCTAAACTGTTAGCAATTTTACTAAATAAAAAAGTTACAAACATAACCTCAAAGCTACTCCTTCATGTACAATCCTAAAAAATGGTAGAATATTTAAGTACTGATTAAAGTTAAAGCTGAAAAATTATTCAATGTTAACTAAACATGTTCAAAACTAGTCTAATGCACAACCTAACAATGCTAGAATATTTAAAGTGCTGTTAAAAGTTTAAGCTAAACAATTCCTGGTTACCCACACATAAGTTTAAGTCCAAGTCCTGCTGACATACACTAAAGTTCAAGTACAGAGAAGTAGTTAGCTGAAAAATATTACTGATAGCTTATACAAAAGTTCAAGTACAGAGAAGTAGTTAGCTAAAAAATATTCCTGCTAGCTTATACAAAAGTTTAAGTACAGAGAAACAGTTAGTCGAAAATCCAAAGCTGAAAAAAATATTCCTGCTAGCATACATAAAAGTTAAAGTATACAGAAAAAATTAGCTAATAACCTAAAAGAAGTTTAAGCTGATAACCTACAAAAAAGTTTAAGCTGAGAAACATATCGAAACATGTAGAATACCTCAGAAAATGGTGCAGTGGAGCTGTAGAAGGCGATGTAGCGTTGGCGGTAGGAATCGTGGTAGCAGCGAAACTCACACACGAACTAACTCACTCAAACTCCAAACTCACAATGAAGCTCCGACCCTCTAATCCTGTCCTTTTATAGTCGCGGACCTCCCAATACAGCCAATAGGAACAGAGTATTTTTACCGAACCTACCAATAGGAATGTAGTATGTGGAGGGGAAGTACCTTTGTCTTCGGAAAAACCCAGCATGACTCATGCGCAGGTCGTGGCAGGTCTATGAGAGGTGTGGAGCAGATACCCTACCACTGGTGAGTCGGGTAAAACCACTAATGACCTAGGTGATAAGGCGGCGAGGCACTGCATGCATCGTGACTCATCACTCAGGAATGTCGTCTCGCAGTGCTGAGGGGGGCCCGAACAATATACGTGACCGTGCATGTCGTAGCAGGTCCATTAGTCCGCGACTTTGTGGCGCCATGAGGTGCTCAGGAATGTCTGAGCCTGCCACAAACAGCTCGTCAACAGTCCAAGCACTCGAGCTGCAGTCATGACGCACATGCTACAAAAGGTCTGCGACTTTGTGGCGCCAGCTGACACTCGAGCAGCTAAATAGTCATTATAGATATGTAAGGAAATAAATAAATCAGGTAAGTTTAATACATTTATTAAAAGTAAGAACACATTACAAAACTAAAACATTAAAAATTTATTCTACATTTATTATCTCCGACATACTTTTTAAAATCTTTTGCATTTCATTGCGTACAATCCGTTGAACATCCGCAGTATGCAGGGCTGCTGGTTCGAGACCGAAGAAAGTACTTGTAGTTTTCAAATTGTTTTTAGCAGGCTTGCGAGGATTTTTTTCTTTCTGGTACACTTTTCGCACGTTGGAAATTTGTTCTTTCGTGGTTTGAATACCAATTTCACTCGTAGTAATACAGTTTGCTGCAGGATTGTAGAATTGTATAGTAGCACATTCAGGTGAATGAAGAGGTAGTCTTTCTTGATTCTTGGCGAACTCAATTACTTGATCGATAGAACTCGGTAGTACAGTTTTTTCCCTCATGTAAAACACGGGGCACTGTCCGTAAATTTGACAGCTAACAATATTTTGACAATGTTCGTATGAATTCAAGTCATCGGAAACTATAGTATGAAATAGTCCGTCACATGTCTCCGTATAGCTTTTTAAGTCCCCGCCATTCCAGTAAGAGTAGCTTACCTGGGATAAAGCTTGTTTCACACTGACGTACGGATTAGCAGGATGAAACGTCTGCATTCTGAGGCTTCCAAACTCGTACTGACCGGCTTTTTACATATACTACCGATCGGCTTTTACATATAACCGGTTAAAACCTGTCTGTATGACTCATCGCTTAAAAATATATGCAAACAGTCGGCGAATGCATTCACAGAAACCATGATAGTGGTGATGACAGTTACAATCACAATTAATTTCTGTAGAACTTGTTTCTGTATTAGGTACATTATCTAAAGTATTAATATTAAAAACAGGACATTTTGAAGAATCACATGTTTTAGTTTCAAATATTTTTATTACCGATTTCTCTCCATGTAAATAACCAACATGACAACCATCTTTACACTGTTCGGAGAACACAACATATCCGTCCGAACTATAAGTAATGGTTTTATGACCCTTTAATAAAATCACATAATCCATGTCCTCACTGTAGCGCAACATTTTACGTACTGAGACATTATTATGTAATACACATTATTTTAAATAATTTCATGTAGTTTCTTGCACCATCCACGACTGTGCGGTGTTGAAGGTGTGTCTTGTTCAGGCCTGTCATTGTCGAAACACTCGGTGCACGGCAGGCAATCCACTATGTCCGGATCATTTTTCAAATTTGTAGACAAGTAGTCGAATACCCACTTTATTTGATTGGCTGCATACACCAGCAAAAATTCTTTAGGTAAGTAGGGTAGTTCTTCTGTCTTGTCGAGTTCAGTAAGCATACCACACTTTCCAAATGCTAGAATGGCAGACATTGTTTTTTCGTAGCACATTTTTTGTCGTTGCACAATCAGGTTAGTCTGACACATCCATGGAATTGTCGGAACTGAAATCGTCCTCGTTGTCAGAAACAGCCCAAGTCGGCTTATCGGCCAGCCATTCGTCCAAAGCTTTCGAGTTACACTCTGCACACTGCAACCTCTTTTTACGCCGTTGACATTCATGTAATTTATCGGCATATTTCACAACAAGGTATGCAAGTGGCGGGCAGCAAAACTCGCTTTGTAGGTCGACAATATTAACACTATTTACAGTACCTCGACAAATTTTCTGCAGCCAGAACTTCTGTTGACGGTCAGCCGCGTAGATCGTACCACTTAGTAGATTTCTTACAGTGTTACCGATCTTGCGGAATGGAAGTTCACCTTGACACCAGCGAAGCCCATGTTGAGTGCAGGATAGTCGAATGTTGGTTTTCTTGCATCGCTGATGAAGGTAGTTCCAGTCGTATGGTGGCTTAAATGTTTTTACTGTAGTCACACCATCTTTACCCGTAAATGCAAGTTCTTTAAGAACGAACCCGTTCTGTGAGTTCAGACCTTGCTCGTTACACATCATTCTGATACTGACTCATCCGTTTTGAATTCGCTCTCTTATATAACCACGGAACTATTTTTTTTTTGGCACCATTTCCACAGAACCCATGTATTCATCCGCGAGCTTGTTTCAACCTGCCCACAGTATTATTTTCGAAGTTGTGCAAGCGAGGGACAGTCATACTCCTTCTGAATATCTATTATGTTAATTTCCGGTTTACAGTACTTATTTAACAGGCGTTTTTGTTCGATCCCCGCGACATGTACATCACCAAATAAAATCTTATTGAAATAGTTTTTAATTTCTTCATGTGGAATATCGCCATCGTCCCATCTGAGGCCATGAAAATTTTTCGTAAGCCATTGGTTTGTAGACTTTGATTTTTTGTCCAAGTCGTTCCATTAAAATGGAGGTTTGAATACACAGGTAATTGAACTTCCGTTGCTGTAAGTTACACTAAGTTCTTTCACTACAATACCAAACTGGGACTGGAAGGCTTGTATGTTACAGTACATGCTCGCTCGGGTGTTTAGACACGACTGATGTAATCACACTAATATTTTAACCATTTTATCCCTCGAGTTATTTGTGGCTAAACGATCGTGGATTATGAGAGCATAAGCTTTCGTGTCTCTAGGAATATTTTCAGAGGCTGTAATTTCGATCCTACAGTCAATTATATTTGAGTTAATACGATCGTCTTGTGCGGAAACATCAAAAACTAGAAGGGGTGCCATGTTCTTATATTTTTCCGGGTCAAGTGTAGCAGATGCTTGTCTACCAAAATATGCTTGTTGAAATCTTGAATACATTTGATACGCCATTAGGAACAAACCATTATTAAAATTAGCATTTAAATCCAAGTAGGGATATGCCTGAGGATTGAGAAACACGTTAACATTTTTTATATTAACGTGGTCGAAAATAGACTTATCGGCTGTTATCGTGTTTTCCCTCTCTTTCTGAAAACCTAATATAATGAATCGCGGTCTCTCTGATCCAAACATAGATTTCACGTTACAGTTTATACTTTGTGACTGAGGTAAACTCGGATAGCTTTCCAGCGACCACGATCTAAAAGCAATTTCAATATCTTTCCCCTTTTCTACAAACTTTAGCAGTCTTATTCGTTCTTGAGTTTTAACCTCCAAATGTGGCATCATCCACTCGATTGTTAATAATGATAAAATCATATTTTCTGGATTTTCTTCAGCTGCTAGTACGGCATTATTCCATGTATTTGCAAGAGAAAATACTAGTTCTTGCTTCGAGTTTATTATGATGTGTTTGTAGTCGTCTGCGAATCCTAGGATTGTGGCTAGCGGTATGCAAATTTCAAATCTACCACCTTCGTACACAGCTACTTTGAAATTTTCTTCGATACCCCAACCCGACATCTTTGCTACAGACAATTCATTCCTCGTAAGATTTAAATAATTCTTTATAGTACTTGTAATTCCGGGATCCCTGACAGAATCAAGTTCGATCCCATTTAAATTATATGATATTTTAGAAAATAAGTGTAGAACACCATTTCGAATGATTCGTGTAGTTGTCGGGTGTTGACCATTACTCTTTAAAAGCACACCTCTTATTCGAATGAAAGACTGACTCGGAAGAGTATACACATCTTCGTTCTGAATAGTTATTATAACTTCGGAAGATTGTAAATACGGTCCTGAAATATAAGCAGAGTAGCTATGTATCTCCGACTTTGTGATTGAATCATCAAAGCTAACTCCCTCATTAAGATTGAGGATTTCTGACTCCATACTTGCTTACTTTATATCCTAGACCGCGTAGAAAGGTCTGATTAGTAGTTGTTAACCCTCTGACCTTCTTTCGCAAACTAACTATTTTCTTAGTTATGTTCGCGCTTTTATACTTTCTGTTAAAATTAATTCCCATCTTTCTTCAAGTGCAGTCTCAAAGTAATCTGTTCTCCTCTAAAATGTATTGGTTTTCCGTTTTGATCTACGAGCTGAACTGTTATTTCACTGACTGACTTTACTATCACCGGAATATAGATTGCAGTTTTTGGTATTTCAATCAAACGGTAGCCTGGAGGAACATTTATTCCAAACTCGTGTATCGTTGTAGTTGGTTTACCGTTTAAAAAGGAAGACCCCACCAAATTGCAATTTACTCGAACAACATTTACTGGTAAAATATTTACTGAATTAATAGATTCGTGAACTTTCCCCGACTCGTATATTCTAGGCTCGAAGCCAAAAAGCGATCCTATGCTACTGTGACCTTCAAAATCTATATCGCAACTGCTAACTAAAATACTTTTCATGGTATTTATATTCCCGGTAAGAATTATTGTTTCATTCGGTTGTAAAATATTGTTTAAGTAATCTTCAATATCGCTAATTTCGTAACATCCAACGGGTATTTTTATTTCTTTAAAATTGTTTTCATCAGACTGTCTGTATCTGAAAACATTATTCGTTTCGTCGACATTAGCTATAGAATTAAAAGTTTGTAAATCCGTCAGCGCAACTGACCAGTTTCCGTACAGTTGTATTGGTGGAAAGAATATAGAACTTAATTCGCTGCTCGTGCCAGACAATATCGCCGTAATACTCATGTTTGTAACTAACTGACTAATAAATTTACATGCAGCTGTTTATATACTTTTTTACACGTGAAAAGTTTTACCTGTAGAGTTTTCAAAGTATCACAGCACTCTAGGAAATAAAGTAGCAAGCTGTGGTTGCAGAAAGTTGTTAGAGAGGTCGTTAAATAACCTCCTGGCGTGTCACAGCTCGTCGGGGAACGTGTGCGTATTTCGTGTACGTCAGAGTTGCGGAATGCGCACCCCAGTTTGCGGAGACTATCATTAGTCGCGCAGATGTTTCACGTAAGGTTTGGTGACGACACACTGGTGACTGTCTGCGGCTGCTGCATGAAATATTTCACGAATATTTCGACAGAAATATTAAGCATAGTTTTCCGCAAATTTCAGAGTTAAAATTTTGTTCCCTATTGTAATTGTATGATATTTTTACGCCTTTTAAATAAATTACGAGTTCTCTTGGAGGCTTTAAATCCCCGAAACTATCAAAGTAAATTACTTTTTTACCTCGTTTCACATATGCCGTCCAGTGAGTACCTTCGTTACTTTTACTATCTAAATTAACAATCGAGGATTCGTTAACATTAGGTTTCAATGGAAGTCCATCTCTCATAAACACACCTCTAAAGTTCTTGATTTTTAGTTTATGGGCGTATTTTATTAATTCCGCGTTTGATAATGCGCGAGTCGATATTGAATTTATTACTTCTTGTTTTTTCGCGGTTTTTTCTTTATTTTCCCGCCTCCTTTTGTATATGGACGTAGAAACATTCCCTGTCCGTTTTTTGAACCTACAGCCAGTGCCTCCATCTTCTCGTTGTGGCGTCTGGCTTCTTCCAAGTTTTTTTTTATTGGTCTTTGCCGAATTAATTGCCCTAACTACTCCGCTTCCTGCACCGACCAACCCGGCCAGTGCGGCAATAGCGGGAAGAAATGGTAAGAATCCGCCCTTCTTGACTCGTTTCTTAATATTTTTTTTGACTTTTCGTTTTCTCTTGAGTCCCATACCAAGTTTCACTTTTGAATTCATGATTTTCGAAACAGCAAATGAAGCTAGCCTTTCGCCTAGTTTAGTATCGCCTGCCTTGTACAAATTCTCCGCTGCCTGCGATAGGATTTTGTCAGCCTCGTGCCGGTCTTTTAAATCAACGCTTTTACTATATGCAACGTCGTGGTTTTTACAAAAATTATCGAGTCTGTTTACACCTTTATCTCCTCGCCTAAGTCTCTTAGCTAATTTCGTGCCCGGGCCACAGTAGTTATAACCTGGAATGTGTAATTCGAATGGTAGTTTGTTTATCAAACTATTAACTAATCCGCCACCAAGTTTAGACTTACTCTCACAAGTCATTGAAGCTTACTGAAGGGAAACATATAAATACAGGTCCTTATATACCTGTGTTGATCAGTTGCAAACTAATTGTTGAAGTAGTTACATCACCTGAGTCAGAATGTTTTACTTGTGTAAATACTGTAAGAAATGTTTTGGTTTAAAACAGAATGCTTCCCATCATGAAAAACATGTGTGTTTAAAGAATTATTCGTACCGCGTGTTTCGATGTCCTAAATGTTACCGCGAATTCAAGAGAGTTAGTAACTTGCGAAAACATAGTATTACTTGTACGGATAAGCAAAGGCAGTGTAGTATTTCTGACACTCATGTCTCAAATACTAATTATCATATTTCAAACATTGATGAAGTAATAACTGAAAGTTTAGGGTGCGGTATGAAAATTATAAAACCTAATTTAACTTTACCTGTGAAAATATCAGAAGTCGACAAAAGATATAGTAGTGCTCTACATTGTAGACATGGCAGCTTACTTCCAAATACTGTAAGATGTAACATTGCAGGGCCCTCTGGGTGCGGGAAAACGTGTGTGCTCATGAGCTTGCTAGAACATCCGAATGGTTTACGTTTTCAAAACATTTACATTTACTCGAAATCCTTACAACAGCCTAAATATGTACGGCTCGGTTACATACTAAAATCTATTGATGGTATGGGGTACTATCCTTATAGCGATAACGATGCAATCATTCCCCCCGAAGAAGCTAAACATAACTCTGTTTTTATTTTTGACGATGTGGCTAGCGAAAAGCAGGGAAATATTCAAAGATACTTTTCAATGGGTCGACACTCGCACGTAGATTGCATATACTTGTGTCAAACATACTCCAGAATACCGAAACATCTTCTAAGAGATAATTCGAACATTATTATTCTATTCAAAATGGATGATCTAAACCTTAAACATGCATACTTAGACCACATTTCGAGCGATATGTCATTTAACGAGTTTAAACAAATGTGTTCCGTGTGTTGGAGTGATAAGTACGGTTTCCTCTCGATTTTCAAGGATTTTCCACTATATAAAGGACGTTTCAGAAGGCAATTGGATCAGTATATTGTTAGAGATGACTGACTCCAGAAGTAAGTTCGGACATAGTGCCATGAAACGCGTGCGTGAAAACATTAGTATTACAGAAATGCGAGATGGGAACTTGTCGGCAAATGGTAAATTATAACGCAATCTAGGGCAGCCTGTACATTCTAACGATGCTAGCACTAAACAGTACGTGCAGGAAATAAACTCACAAACACTACAAGGGCTGAAACTAGTTGTGGACTCTACGAATGAAAAACAAAATGAAAATTTTGAACGTTTGTTTACTAACATAAGAAATGTGTTTGATGAAATTCTAACCAAAAAACTTGAAATTGTAATGGATGACTTAAATGAGAAAATATTGGCTCTGAGTCATGATGACGAATTATTTAGACACTGCGAACACATGCGTGAAACGATACTTAAACAAAATGATGAAATGAAACCTGTAATTGAAAAAGGTTTTATGAATTTACATGAAAAGTTTCTGTCCGAAATGAGTGTTCGCATGGATAAGTTGGAAAAATATGTGGCTAATAAGCCTTTACAAGATTCTAAACTTTTACCTCAAAAGGGAAGAAAGTAAGTCTCATAAAAGGTATATAAATGGACGATGATTAGTTTAAGCCGCACTGTATTACCATGTCTGAATCTACGAAAGAGCTGCATGATATAATCAAGAGTATTCGTGAAAAATATTTACTTGCTAAGAAGGAAAAATTAGGTTGTGATATTATTAATGAAAGAATATTCGAGCCAATTACTTCGCGCTTAGATAATATAAAACATGAAAACATATCTCCTACCCTTGTTAAAACTGAGAAAGTTTTAACTGAAGCTAAAGAAAAACCACCTGTTAAAATCTTACGTCGAAAGCGGAAGATCGTACTGCTTCTACATACTTGTCATGTACTTCACGCAAAGGTGATCCTACTTATGGTGTTTTTTAACGTTATAAGAAGTGGTATATGGGAAAATTAGAAGTGCATTTTTTACCAGGTGATAATATTAAAGTAGGAGGATTTACTACGACCGGGACACCTGGACTTTATGATTTGCTATTTCTTAAAGATCCTCAGCGATATACTAATGAAGATTTAGATCGATATAAGCAAATGTTGAAAACTACAAGTGCTCATTACAAAAATAACTGTTCGAAAACTAATTCGTTTAAAGACGAGAATCATATAAAATACGATGTCATATCTAAAATGTTCCCTGAAGTAGGTACTGTAACAGGATCGGGATTAGTTAGTAAATTATTTGATAATAAAAAACTGTGTTACATATTTTGGAATGACCCGAATGAGCTGGTAAATCGTCTCCGCTTGCTGCTAGCTTCTAAAGAAGCAGGGAATACTTCTCATCAAAACGAAATAATATCCATACTTGAAGAACTACAGGAAGACGGATACATCTCGAAATGAGCCGTCGAGCCATTGCAAAGGAGTTACATAGGCCTGCGCGACGCACTTTTCATAGACGAAGTATTCTGACATTAGGGCTTTTAGACTTATTTCAGGCCGATTTGGTTGAAATGATTCCTTATTCTAAAGTGAATGGTGGGTATAAGTATCTTCTTACTGTTATAGATGTTTATTCTAAACGAGCGTGGGCAGAGCCTGTAAAAAGTAAAAACGCTAATGATGTGACTTTAGCTATGGAGCGCGTTTTAAAATTAAGTTCCGTACCTAAGAACTTACAGACTGATGCAGGAAAGAAATTTTATAATAGTAAATTTCGCGCTCTTATGAAAAAACACGGAATCAACCATTATTCTACGTTCACCGAAATAAAAGGTGGAGTGGTCGAACGTTTTAATCGTACTTTAAAAGAAGCTATGTGGAGGGAGTTCACAGCAAAAGGCAGTTATAAGTGGATTGATATGTTACCGTCATTATTAAATGAATATAACAGCAGAAAACATCGAACAATTGGTATGGCTCCGACTGATGTAAAAGACAACTCGCTCCTGAAAACGATTTATTCTAACATAAATAAACTAGAGTTTAAAAAGCCAAAAGCCCAAGTTGGGGAATTTGTACGCATTTCTAAATATAAACATACATTTGAGAAAGGTTACACTCCTAATTGGTCGACTGAGATCTTTCGTATTTTTAAAATACGTAATTACCGTCCGAGATGTTACTACTTGGAAGATTTACGAGGTTCACCGATACGTGGTGGATTCTACGAGGAAGAAATTCAACCTACCAAGTACCCGAATGATTATTTAGTAGAAAAAGTAATAAGACGTAAAGATGATAGTTTGTTTGTGAAGTGGTTAGGTTTAGATAAATCTGAAAACAGCTGGATAAAAACTACTGATGTTTTGTAAATTATAATATTGTACATTTTTATGTATTGTATTATTTACGTTTAATAAATACATGTTGTAAATAATTGTTTTATTTATTTCCGTACTGTATAAACCTTTTTCTTTAGCGTCGGAGCACTTGCGGGTGGTACTTAAAATGGTATTAGGAGGCTGGAACGAGCGGCGACAGGCTCGGGCTATTAGGGGCGTTGAAGGGCTGTGACAGGGCAGGAGTAGGTACGTCAGAGGGTGTACGTCACGGGGGAGCACGTTCTCGGACAGGTCTGTCAAGGAGGGGCGTGGGGGGAAGGGGTGTCATAAAACTGTAGACGGCTAGGAGCAGGCTTCAGTTGTATCAGATACGGGAGATATACTAAAAAAGACACATGTCTTTACACGAAAGCTATGTCGAGCATGCCTGTTCGAGTGTGGAGGAAGGTCTAGCTGTATTTCAATAAATATAATTTTACCTACATACCGCTTTTTTATTCATACCCTATATTCCTCAAGGTACTTATAATTAATTTGATATCGTAAAATGATCATGTAATTATACATAAACATTAAAATATATGCTTCCATGCAGCTTTTAAACACGAGTACGCAAACACGGACTCTGAAAAATTTCTGGTCCGCTAAGATGGAGTAATAAATTTATATTTTTTAAAATTATAATTACTTTAACTATCGCATCCGCAGCAATGAAATAATAACATATATGTTAGTTAAAACCTGTAAATGATTATGCCTTTAAGAATAAATGGTTGTCACAACAACAAAATGACTGAGGATTTTATGGTCTATAAGGATCATAACAAATTGGTACGGGATAGAACGTCGGCCTTACATACACTAAGGTGCTTTAGGATGGTGATGACATCATCGGATGAAATCAATATGGCGGAATCCAGGATGGCTGCCTCCAGCAGACGATAATGGTTTAGATTATTGTTTTTATAATAAATTTATTTTAAAAGATGGTGGTGTAACGAAAAATTGCGACAGGGATGAGTGGGGTGTTCGATGATGTAATCGTAATGTAGAAGAGTGGGGCGCTCGATGATGTAAACGTAATGTATAGGAGTGTGGCGCTAGATAATTGTAACATTTAATTAAAATTAAATTATTAATTTTTATTTTTTTTTAATTAAAATCGGATAATAAATAAGGATTTTCAAGATGGCAAGGGCACGAGTACCTGCGCAGAAGCCTGAGCGGAGAAGCAGGGAAGGGCGTCACGCAGCCGCCATCCTACTCGTCGCCGAGCTGCTGGGTGTATACACAGCAAGGGCACGAGTACCTGGGCAGAAGCCTGAGCGGAGAAGCAGGGAAGGGCGTCACGCAGCCGCCATCCTACTCGTCGCCGAGCTGCTGGGTGTATACACAGCAAGGGCACGAGTACCTGGGCAGAAGCCTGAGCGGAGAAGCAGGGAAGGGCGTCACGCAGCCATCCTACTCGTCGCCGAGCTGCTGGGTGTATACACAGCAAGGGCACGAGTACCTGGGCAGAAGCCTGAGCGGAGAAGCAGGGAAGGGCGTCACGCAGACGCCATCCTACTCGTCGCCGAGCTGCTGGGTGTATACACAGCAAGGGCACGAGTACCTGGGCAGAAGCCTGAGCGGAGAAGCAGGGAAGGGCGTCACGCAGCCATCCTACTCGTCGCCGAGCTGCTGGGTGTATACACAGCAAGGGCACGAGTACCTGGGCAGAAGCCTGAGCGGAGAAGCAGTGAAGGGCGTCACGCAGCCATCCTACTCGTCGCCGAGCTGCTGGGTGTATACACAGCAAGGGCACGAGTACCTGGGCAGAAGCCTGAGCGGAGAAGCAGGGAAGGGCGTCACGCAGACGCCATCCTACTCGTCGCCGAGCTGCTGGGTGTATACACAGCAAGGGCACGAGTACCTGGGCAGAAGCCTGAGCGGAGAAGCAGGGAAGGGCGTCACGCAGCCATCCTACTCGTCGCCGAGCTGCTGGGTGTATACACAGCAAGGGCACGAGTACCTGGGCAGAAGCCTGAGCGGAGAAGCAGGGAAGGGCGTCACGCAGACGCCATCCTACTCGTCGCCGAGCTGCTGGGTGTATACACAGCAAGGGCACGAGTACCTGGGCAGAAGCCTGAGCGGAGAAGCAGGGAAGGGCGTTACGCAGACGCCATCCTACTCGTCGCCGAGCTGCTGGGTGTATACACAGCAAGGGCACGAGTACCTGGGCAGAAGCCAGAGCGGAGAAGCAGGGAAGGGCGTCACGCAGCCATCCTACTCGTCGCCGAGCTGCTGGGTGTATACACAGCAAGGGCACGAGTACCTGGGCAGAAGCCTGAGCGGAGAAGCAGGGAAGGGCGTCACGCAGCCATCCTACTCGTCGCCGAGCTGCTGGGTGTATACACAGCAAGGGCACGAGTACCTGGGCAGAAGCCTGAGCGGAGAAGCAGGGAAGGGCGTCACGCAGCCATCCTACTCGTCGCCGAGCTGCTGGGTGTATACACAGCAAGGGCACGAGTACCTGGGCAGAAGCCTGAGCGGAGAAGCAGGGAAGGGCGTCACGCAGACGCCATCCTACTCGTCGCCGAGCTGCTGGGTGTATACACAGCAAGGGCACGAGTACCTGGGCAGAAGCCTGAGCGGAGAAGCAGGGAAGGGCGTCACGAAGCCGCCATCCTACTCGTCGCCGAGCTGCTGGGTGTATACACAGCAAGGGCACGAGTACCTGGGCAGAAGCCTGAGCGGAGAAGCAGGGAAGGGCGTCACGCAGCCATCCTACTCGTCGCCGAGCTGCTGGGTGTATACACAGCAAGGGCACGAGTACCTGGGCAGAAGCCTGAGTGGAGAAGCAGGGAAGGGCGTCACGCAGCCATCCTACTCGTCGCCGAGCTGCTGGGTGTATACACAGCAAGGGCACGAGTACCTGGGCAGAAGCCTCAGCGGAGAAGCTGGGAAGGGCGTCACGCAGCCATCCTACTCGTCGCCGAGTTGCTGGGTGTATACACAGCAAAGGCACGAGTACCTGGGCAGAAGCCTGAGAGGAGAAGCAGGGAAGGGCGTCACGCAGCCATCCTACTCGTAGCTGAGCTGCTGGGTGTATACACAGCAAGGGCACGAGTACCTGGGCAGAAGCCTGAGCGGAGAAGCAGGAAAGGGCGTCACGCAGCCATCCTACTCGTTGCCGAGATGCTGGGTGTATACACAGCAAGGCCACGAGTACCTGGGCAGAAGCCTGAGCGGAGAAGCAGGGAAGGGCGTCACGCAGCCATCCTACTCGTCGCCGAGCTGCTGGGTGTATACACAGCAAGGGCACGAGTACCTGGGCAGAAGCCTGAGCGGAGAAGCAGGGAAGGGCGTCACGCAGCCATCCTACTCGTCACCGAGATGCTGGGTGTATACACAGCAAGGGCACGAGTACCTGGGCAGAAGCCTGAGCGGAGAAGCAGGGAAGGGCGTCACGCAGCCATCCTACTCGTCGCCGAGCTGCTGGATGTATACACAGCAAGGGCACGAGTACCTGGGCAGAAGCCTGAGCGGAGAAGCAGGGAAGGGCGTCACGCAGCCATCCTACTCGTCGCCGAGCTGCTGGGTGTATACACAGCAAGGGCACGAGTACCTGGGCAGAAGCCTGAGCGGAGAAGCAGGGAAGGGCGTCACGCAGACGCCATCCTACTCGTCGCCGAGCTGCTGGGTGTATACACAGCAAGGGCACGAGTACCTGGGCAGAAGCCTGAGCGGAGAAGCAGGGAAGGGCGTCACGCAGACGCCATCCTACTCGTCGCCGAGCTGCTGGGTGTATACACAGCAAGGCACGAGTACCTGGGCAGAAGCCTGAGCGGAGAAGCAGGGAAGGGCGTCACGCAGCCATCCTACTCGTCGCCGAGCTGCTGGGTGTATACACAGCAAGGGCACGAGTACCTGGGCAGAAGCCTGAGCGGAGAAGCAGGGATGGGCGTTACGCAGACGCCATCCTACTCGTCGCCGAGCTGCTGGGTGTATACACAGCAAGGGCACGAGTACCTGGGCAGAAGCCTGAGCGGAGAAGCAGGGAAGGGCGTCACGCAGCCATCCTACTCGTCGCCGAGCTGCTGGGTGTATACACAGCAAGGGCACGAGTACCTGGGCAGAAGCCTGAGCGGAGAAGCAGGGAAGGGCGTCACGCAGCCATCCTACTCGTCGCCGAGCTGCTGGGTGTATACACAGCAAGGGCACGAGTACCTGGGCAGAAGCCTGAGCGGAGAAGCAGGGAAGGGCGTCACGCAGCCATCCTACTCGTCGCCGAGCTGCTGGGTGTATACACAGCAAGGGCACGAGTACCTGGGCAGAAGCCTGAGCGGAGAAGCAGGGAAGGGCGTCACGCGGACGCCATCCTACTCGTCGCCGAGCTGCTGGGTGTATACACAGCAAGGGCACGAGTACCTGGGCAGAAGCCTGAGCGGAGAAGCAGGGAAGGGCGTCACGCAGCCATCCTACTCGTCGCCGAGCTGCTGGGTGTATACACAGCAAGGGCACGAGTACCTGGGCAGAAGCCTGAGCGGAGAAGCAGGGAAGGGCGTCATGCAGCCATCCTACTCGTCGCCGAGCTGCTGGGTGTATACACAGCAAGGGCACGAGTACCTGCGCAGAAGCCTGAGCGGAGAAGCAGGAAAGGGCGTCACGCAGCCATCCTTTCACGTCGCCGAGCTGCTGGGTATATACACAGCAAGGGCACGAGTACCTGGGCAGAAGTCTGAGCGGAGAAGCAGGGAAGGGCGTCACGCAGACGCCTTCCTACTCGTCGCCGAGCTGCTGGGTGTATACACAGCAAGGGCACGAGTACCTGGGCAGAAGCCTGAGCGGAGAAGCAGGGAAGGGCGTCACGCAGCCATCCTACTCGTCGCCGAGCTGCTGGGTGTATACACAGCAAGGGCACGAGTACCTGGGCAGAAGCCTGAGTGGAGAAGCAGGGAAGGGCGTCACGCAGCCATCCTACTCGTCGCCGAGCTGCTGGGTGTATACACAGCAAGGGCACGAGTACCTGGGCAGAAGCCTCAGCGGAGAAGCTGGGAAGGGCGTCACGCAGCCATCCTACTCGTCGCCGAGTTGTTGGGTGTATACACAGCAAGGGCACGAGTACCTGGGCAGAAGCCTGAGAGGAGAAGCAGGGAAGGGCGTCACGCAGCCATCCTACTCGTAGCTGAGCTGCTGGGTGTATACACAGCAAGGGCACGAGTACCTGGGCAGAAGCCTGAGCGGAGAAGCAGGAAAGGGCGTCACGCAGCCATCCTACTCGTCGCCGAGCTGCTGGGTGTATACACAGCAAGGGCACGAGTACCTGGGCAGAAGCCTGAGCGGAGAAGCAGGGAAGGGCGTCACGCAGCCATCCTACTCGTCACCGAGATGCTGGGTGTATACACAGCAAGGGCACGAGTACCTGGGCAGAAGCCTGAGCGGAGAAGCAGGGAAGGGCGTCACGCAGCCATCCTACTCGTAGCCGAGCTGCTGGGTGTATACACAGCAAGGGCACGAGTACCTGGGCAGAAGCCTGAGCGGAGAAGCAGGAAAGGGCGTCACGCAGCCATCCTACTCGTCGCCGAGATGCTGGGTGTATACACAGCAAGGGCACGAGTACCTGGGCAGAAGCCTGAGCGGAGAAGCAGGGAAGGGCGTCACGCAGACGCCATCCTACTCGTCGCCGAGCTGCTGGGTGTATACACAGCAAGGGCACGAGTACCTGGGCAGAAGCCTGAGCGGAGAAGCAGGGAAGGGCGTCACGCAGCCATCCTACTCGTCGCCGAGCTGCTGGGTGTATACACAGCAAGGGCACGAGTACCTGGGCAGAAGTCTGAGCGGAGAAGCAGGGAAGGGCGTTACGCAGACGCCATCCTACTTGTCGCCGAGCTGCTGGGTGTATACTCAGCAAGGGCACGAGTACCTGGGCAGAAGCCTGAGTGGAGAAGCAGGGAAGGGCGTCATGCAGCCATCCTACTCGTCGCCGAGCTGCTGGGTGTATACACAGCAAGGGCACGAGTACCTGGGCAGAAGCCTGAGCGGAGAAGCAGGGAAGGGCGTCACGCAGCCATCCTACTCGTCGCCGAGCTGCTGGGTGTATACACAGCAAGGGCACGAGTACCTGGGCAGAAGCCTGAGCGGAGAAGCAGGGAAGGGCGTCACGCAGCCATCCTACTCGTCGCCGAGCTGCTGGGTGTATACACAGCAAGGGCACGAGTACCTGGGCAGAAGCCTGAGCGGAGAAGCAGTGAAGGGCGTCACGCAGCCATCCTACTCGTCGCCGAGCTGCTGGGTGTATACACAGCAAGGGCACGAGTACCTGGGCAGAAGCCTGAGCGGAGAAGCAGGGAAGGGCGTCACGCAGACGCCATCCTACTCGTCGCCGAGCTGCTGGGTGTATACACAGCAAGGGCACGAGTACCTGGGCAGAAGCCTGAGCGGAGAAGCAGGGAAGGGCGTCACGCAGCCATCCTACTCGTCGCCGAGCTGCTGGGTGTATACACAGCAAGGGCACGAGTACCTGGGCAGAAGCCTGAGCGGAGAAGCAGGGAAGGGCGTCACGCAGACGCCATCCTACTCGTCGCCGAGCTGCTGGGTGTATACACAGCAAGGGCACGAGTACCTGGGCAGAAGCCTGAGCGGAGAAGCAGGGAAGGGCGTTACGCAGACGCCATCCTACTCGTCGCCGAGCTGCTGGGTGTATACACAGCAAGGGCACGAGTACCTGGGCAGAAGCCAGAGCGGAGAAGCAGGGAAGGGCGTCACGCAGCCATCCTACTCGTCGCCGAGCTGCTGGGTGTATACACAGCAAGGGCACGAGTACCTGGGCAGAAGCCTGAGCGGAGAAGCAGGGAAGGGCGTCACGCAGCCATCCTACTCGTCGCCGAGCTGCTGGGTGTATACACAGCAAGGGCACGAGTACCTGGGCAGAAGCCTGAGCGGAGAAGCAGGGAAGGGCGTCACGCAGCCATCCTACTCGTCGCCGAGCTGCTGGGTGTATACACAGCAAGGGCACGAGTACCTGGGCAGAAGCCTGAGCGGAGAAGCAGGGAAGGGCGTCACGCAGACGCCATCCTACTCGTCGCCGAGCTGCTGGGTGTATACACAGCAAGGGCACGAGTACCTGGGCAGAAGCCTGAGCGGAGAAGCAGGGAAGGGCGTCACGCAGCCGCCATCCTACTCGTCGCCGAGCTGCTGGGTGTATACACAGCAAGGGCACGAGTACCTGGGCAGAAGCCTGAGCGGAGAAGCAGGGAAGGGCGTCACGCAGCCATCCTACTCGTCGCCGAGCTGCTGGGTGTATACACAGCAAGGGCACGAGTACCTGGGCAGAAGCCTGAGTGGAGAAGCAGGGAAGGGCGTCACGCAGCCATCCTACTCGTCGCCGAGCTGCTGGGTGTATACACAGCAAGGGCACGAGTACCTGGGCAGAAGCCTCAGCGGAGAAGCTGGGAAGGGCGTCACGCAGCCATCCTACTCGTCGCCGAGTTGCTGGGTGTATACACAGCAAAGGCACGAGTACCTGGGCAGAAGCCTGAGAGGAGAAGCAGGGAAGGGCGTCACGCAGCCATCCTACTCGTAGCTGAGCTGCTGGGTGTATACACAGCAAGGGCACGAGTACCTGGGCAGAAGCCTGAGCGGAGAAGCAGGAAAGGGCGTCACGCAGCCATCCTACTCGTTGCCGAGATGCTGGGTGTATACACAGCAAGGCCACGAGTACCTGGGCAGAAGCCTGAGAGGAGAAGCAGGGAAGGGCGTCACGCAGCCATCCTACTCGTCGCCGAGCTGCTGGGTGTATACACAGCAAGGGCACGAGTACCTGGGCAGAAGCCTGAGCGGAGAAGCAGGGAAGGGCGTCACGCAGCCATCCTACTCGTCACCGAGATGCTGGGTGTATACACAGCAAGGGCACGAGTACCTGGGCAGAAGCCTGAGCGGAGAAGCAGGGAAGGGCGTCACGCAGCCATCCTACTCGTCGCCGAGCTGCTGGATGTATACACAGCAAGGGCACGAGTACCTGGGCAGAAGCCTGAGCGGAGAAGCAGGGAAGGGCGTCACGCAGCCATCCTACTCGTCGCCGAGCTGCTGGGTGTATACACAGCAAGGGCACGAGTACCTGGGCAGAAGCCTGAGCGGAGAAGCAGGGAAGGGCGTCACGCAGACGCCATCCTACTCGTCGCCGAGCTGCTGGGTGTATACACAGCAAGGGCACGAGTACCTGGGCAGAAGCCTGAGCGGAGAAGCAGGGAAGGGCGTCACGCAGACGCCATCCTACTCGTCGCCGAGCTGCTGGGTGTATACACAGCAAGGCACGAGTACCTGGGCAGAAGCCTGAGCGGAGAAGCAGGGAAGGGCGTCACGCAGCCATCCTACTCGTCGCCGAGCTGCTGGGTGTATACACAGCAAGGGCACGAGTACCTGGGCAGAAGCCTGAGCGGAGAAGCAGGGATGGGCGTTACGCAGACGCCATCCTACTCGTCGCCGAGCTGCTGGGTGTATACACAGCAAGGGCACGAGTACCTGGGCAGAAGCCTGAGCGGAGAAGCAGGGAAGGGCGTCACGCAGCCATCCTACTCGTCGCCGAGCTGCTGGGTGTATACACAGCAAGGGCACGAGTACCTGGGCAGAAGCCTGAGCGGAGAAGCAGGGAAGGGCGTCACGCAGCCATCCTACTCGTCGCCGAGCTGCTGGGTGTATACACAGCAAGGGCACGAGTACCTGGGCAGAAGCCTGAGCGGAGAAGCAGGGAAGGGCGTCACGCAGCCATCCTACTCGTCGCCGAGCTGCTGGGTGTATACACAGCAAGGGCACGAGTACCTGGGCAGAAGCCTGAGCGGAGAAGCAGGGAAGGGCGTCACGCGGACGCCATCCTACTCGTCGCCGAGCTGCTGGGTGTATACACAGCAAGGGCACGAGTACCTGGGCAGAAGCCTGAGCGGAGAAGCAGGGAAGGGCGTCACGCAGCCATCCTACTCGTCGCCGAGCTGCTGGGTGTATACACAGCAAGGGCACGAGTACCTGGGCAGAAGCCTGAGCGGAGAAGCAGGGAAGGGCGTCATGCAGCCATCCTACTCGTCGCCGAGCTGCTGGGTGTATACACAGCAAGGGCACGAGTACCTGCGCAGAAGCCTGAGCGGAGAAGCAGGAAAGGGCGTCACGCAGCCATCCTTTCACGTCGCCGAGCTGCTGGGTATATACACAGCAAGGGCACGAGTACCTGGGCAGAAGTCTGAGCGGAGAAGCAGGGAAGGGCGTCACGCAGACGCCTTCCTACTCGTCGCCGAGCTGCTGGGTGTATACACAGCAAGGGCACGAGTACCTGGGCAGAAGCCTGAGCGGAGAAGCAGGGAAGGGCGTCACGCAGCCATCCTACTCGTCGCCGAGCTGCTGGGTGTATACACAGCAAGGGCACGAGTACCTGGGCAGAAGCCTGAGTGGAGAAGCAGGGAAGGGCGTCACGCAGCCATCCTACTCGTCGCCGAGCTGCTGGGTGTATACACAGCAAGGGCACGAGTACCTGGGCAGAAGCCTCAGCGGAGAAGCTGGGAAGGGCGTCACGCAGCCATCCTACTCGTCGCCGAGTTGCTGGGTGTATACACAGCAAGGGCACGAGTACCTGGGCAGAAGCCTGAGAGGAGAAGCAGGGAAGGGCGTCACGCAGCCATCCTACTCGTAGCTGAGCTGCTGGGTGTATACACAGCAAGGGCACGAGTACCTGGGCAGAAGCCTGAGCGGAGAAGCAGGAAAGGGCGTCACGCAGCCATCCTACTCGTCGCCGAGATGCTGGGTGTATACACAGCAAGGCCACGAGTACCTGGGCAGAAGCCTGAGCGGAGAAGCAGGGAAGGGCGTCACGCAGCCATCCTACTCGTCGCCGAGCTGCTGGGTGTATACACAGCAAGGGCACGAGTACCTGGGCAGAAGCCTGAGCGGAGAAGCAGGGAAGGGCGTCACGCAGCCATCCTACTCGTCACCGAGATGCTGGGTGTATACACAGCAAGGGCACGAGTACCTGGGCAGAAGCCTGAGCGGAGAAGCAGGGAAGGGCGTCACGCAGCCATCCTACTCGTAGCCGAGCTGCTGGGTGTATACACAGCAAGGGCACGAGTACCTGGGCAGAAGCCTGAGCGGAGAAGCAGGAAAGGGCGTCACGCAGCCATCCTACTCGTCGCCGAGATGCTGGGTGTATACACAGCAAGGGCACGAGTACCTGGGCAGAAGCCTGAGCGGAGAAGCAGGGAAGGGCGTCACGCAGACGCCATCCTACTCGTCGCCGAGCTGCTGGGTGTATACACAGCAAGGGCACGAGTACCTGGGCAGAAGCCTGAGCGGAGAAGCAGGGAAGGGCGTCACGCAGCCATCCTACTCGTCGCCGAGCTGCTGGGTGTATACACAGCAAGGGCACGAGTACCTGGGCAGAAGTCTGAGCGGAGAAGCAGGGAAGGGCGTTACGCAGACGCCATCCTACTTGTCGCCGAGCTGCTGGGTGTATACTCAGCAAGGGCACGAGTACCTGGGCAGAAGCCTGAGTGGAGAAGCAGGGAAGGGCGTCATGCAGCCATCCTACTCGTCGCCGAGCTGCTGGGTGTATACACAGCAAGGGCACGAGTACCTGGGCAGAAGCCTGAGCGGAGAAGCAGGGAAGGGCGTCACGCAGCCATCCTACTCGTCGCCGAGCTGCTGGGTGTATACACAGCAAGGGCACGAGTACCTGGGCAGAAGCCTGAGCGGAGAAGCAGGGAAGGGCGTCACGCAGCCATCCTACTCGTCGCCGAGCTGCTGGGTGTATACACAGCAAGGGCACGAGTACCTGGGCAGAAGCCTGAGCGGAGAAGCAGGGAAGGGCGTCACGCAGACGCCATCCTACTCGTCGCCGAGCTGCTGGGTGTATACACAGCAAGGGCACGAGTACCTGGGCAGAAGCCTGAGCGGAGAAGCAGGGAAGGGCGTCACGCAGCCATCCTACTCGTCGCCGAGCTGCTGGGTGTATACACAGCAAGGGCACGAGTACCTGGGCAGAAGCCTGAGCGGAGAAGCAGGGAAGGGCGTCACGCAGCCGCCATCCTACTCGTCGCCGAGCTGCTGGGTGTATACACAGCAAGGGCACGAGTACCTGGGCGGAAGTCTGAGCGGAGAAGCAGGGAAGGGCGTCACGCAGCCGCCATCCTACTCGTCGCCGAGCTGCTGGGTGTATACACAGCAAGGGCACGAGTACCTGGGCAGAAGTCTGAGCGGAGAAGCAGGGAAGGGCGTCACGTAGACGCCATCCTACTCGTCGCCGAGCTGCTGGGTGTATACACAGCAAGGGCACGAGTACCTGGGCAGAAGCCTGAGCGGAGAAGCAGGGAAGGGCGTCACGCAGCCATCCTACTCGTCGCCGAGATGCTGGGTGTATACACAGCAAGGGCACGAGTACCTGGGCAGAAGCCTAAGCGGGGAAGCAGGGAAGGGCGTCTCGCAGCCGCCATCCTACTCGTCGCCGAGCTGCTGGGTGTATACACAGCAAGGGCACGAGTACCTGGGCAGAAGCCTGAGCGGAGAAGCAGGGAAGGGCGTCACGCAGCCGCCATCCTACTCGTCACCGAGATGCTGGGTGTATACACAGCAAGGGCACGAGTACCTGGGCAGAAGCCTAAGCGGGGAAGCAGGGAAGGGCGTCACGCAGCCGCCATCCTACTCGTCGCCGAGCTGCTGGGTGTATACACAGCAAGGGCACGAGTACCTGGGCAGAAGTCTGAGCGGAGAAGCAGGGAAGGGCGTCACGTAGACGCCATCCTACTCGTCGCCGAGATGCTGGGTGTATACACAGCAAGGGCACGAGTACCTGGGCAGAAGCCTAAGCGGGGAAGCAGGGAAGGGCGTCACGCAGCCGCCATCCTACTCGTCGCCGAGCTGCTGGGTGTATACACAGCAAGGGCACGAGTACCTGGGCAGAAGCCTGAGCGGAGAAGCAGGGAAGGGCGTCACGCAGACGCCATCCTACTCGTCACCGAGCTGCTGGGTGTATACACAGCAAGGGCACGAGTACCTGGGCAGAAGCCTGAGCGGAGAAGCAGGGAAGGGCGTCACGTAGACGCCATCCTACTCGTCGCCGAGATGCTGGGTGTATACACAGCAAGGGCACGAGTACCTGGGCAGAAGCCTGAGCGGAGAAGCAGGGAAGGGCGTCACGCAGACGCCATCCTACTCGTCACCGAGCTGCTGGGTGTATACACAGCAAGGGCACGAGTACCTGGGCAGAAGCCTAAGCGGGGAAGCAGGGAAGGGCGTCACGCAGCCGCCATCCTACTCGTCACCGAGCTGCTGGGTGTATACACAGCAAGGGCACGAGTACCTGGGCAGAAGCCTGAGCGGAGAAGCAGGGAAGGGCGTCACGTAGACGCCATCCTACTCGTCGCCGGGATGCTGGGTGTATACACAGCAAGGGCACGAGTACCTGGGCAGAAGCCTAAGCGGGGAAGCAGGGAAGAGCGTCACGCAGCCGCCATCCTACTCGTCACCGAGCTGCTGGGTGTATACACAGCAAGGGCACGAGTACCTGGGCAGAAGCCTGAGCGGAGAAGCAGGGAAGGGCGTCACGCAGACGCCATCCTACTCGTCACCGAGCTGCTGGGTGTATACACAGCAAGGGCACGAGTACCTGGGCAGAAGCCTAAGCGGGGAAGCAAGGAAGGGCGTCACGCAGCCGCCATCCTACTCGTCGCCGAGCTGCTGGGTGTATACACAGCAAGGGCACGAGTACCTGGGCAGAAGTCTGAGCGGAGAAGCAGGGAAGGGCGTCACGCAGACGCCATCCTACTCGTCACCGAGCTGCTGGGTGTATACACAGCAAGGGCACGAGTACCTGGGCAGAAGCCTGAGCGGAGAAGCAGGGAAGGGCGTCACGCAGCCGCCATCCTACTCGTCACCGAGCTGCTGGGTGTATACACAGCAAGGGCACGAGTACCTGGGCAGAAGCCTGAGCGGAGAAGCAGGGAAGGGCGTCACGTAGACGCCATCCTACTCGTCGCCGGGATGCTGGGTGTATACACAGCAAGGGCACGAGTACCTGGGCAGAAGCCTAAGCGGGGAAGCAGGGAAGAGCGTCACGCAGCCGCCATCCTACTCGTCACCGAGCTGCTGGGTGTATACACAGCAAGGGCACGAGTACCTGGGCAGAAGCCTGAGCGGAGAAGCAGGGAAGGGCGTCACGCAGACGCCATCCTACTCGTCACCGAGCTGCTGGGTGTATACACAGCAAGGGCACGAGTACCTGGGCAGAAGCCTAAGCGGGGAAGCAGGGAAGGGCGTCACGCAGCCGCCATCCTACTCGTCGCCGAGCTGCTGGGTGTATACACAGCAAGGGCACGAGTACCTGGGCAGAAGTCTGAGCGGAGAAGCAGGGAAGGGCGTCACGCAGACGCCATCCTACTCGTCACCGAGCTGCTGGGTGTATACACAGCAAGGGCACGAGTACCTGGGCAGAAGTCTGAGCGGAGAAGCAGGGAAGGGCGTCACGCAGCCGCCATCCTACTCGTCGCCGAGCTGCTGGGTGTATACACAGCAAGGGCACGAGTACCTGGGCAGAAGTCTGAGCGGAGAAGCAGGGAAGGGCGTCACGTAGACGCCATCCTACTCGTCGCCGAGCTGCTGGGTGTATACACAGCAAGGGCACGAGTACCTGGGCAAAAGCCTGAGCGGAGAAGCAGGGAAGGGCGTCACGCAGCCATCCTACTCGTCGCCGAGATGCTGGGTGTATACACAGCAAGGGCACGAGTACCTGGGCAGAAGCCTAACCGGGGAAGCAGGGAAGGGCGTCACGCAGCCGCCATCCTACTCGTCGCCGAGCTGCTGGGTGTATACACAGCAAGGGCACGAGTACCTGGGCAGAAGCCTGAGCGGAGAAGCAGGGAAGGGCGTCACGCAGCCGCCATCCTACTCGTCACCGAGATGCTGGGTGTATACACAGCAAGGGCACGAGTACCTGGGCAGAAGCCTAAGCGGGGAAGCAGGGAAGGGCGTCACGCAGCCGCCATCCTACTCGTCGCCGAGCTGCTGGGTGTATACACAGCAAGGGCACGAGTACCTGGGCAGAAGTCTGAGCGGAGAAGCAGGGAAGGGCGTCACGTAGACGCCATCCTACTCGTCGCCGAGATGCTGGGTGTATACACAGCAAGGGCACGAGTACCTGGGCAGAAGCCTAAGCGGGGAAGCAGGGAAGGGCGTCACGCAGCCGCCATCCTACTCGTCGCTGAGCTGCTGGGTGTATACACAGCAAGGGCACGAGTACCTGGGCAGAAGCCTGAGCGGAGAAGCAGGGAAGGGCGTCACGCAGACGCCATCCTACTCGTCACCGAGCTGCTGGGTGTATACACAGCAAGGGCACGAGTACCTGGGCAGAAGCCTGAGCGGAGAAGCAGGGAAGGGCGTCACGTAGACGCCATCCTACTCGTCGCCGAGATGCTGGGTGTATACACAGCAAGGGCACGAGTACCTGGGCAGAAGCCTGAGCGGAGAAGCAGGGAAGGGCGTCACGCAGACGCCATCCTACTCGTCACCGAGCTGCTGGGTGTATACACAGCAAGGGCACGAGTACCTGGGCAGAAGCCTAAGCGGGGAAGCAGGGAAGGGCGTTACGCAGCCGCCATCCTACTCGTCACCGAGCTGCTGGGTGTATACACAGCAAGGGCACGAGTACCTGGGCAGAAGCCTGAGCGGAGAAGCAGGGAAGGGCGTCACGTAGACGCCATCCTACTCGTCGCCGAGATGCTGGGTGTATACACAGCAAGGGCACGAGTACCTGGGCAGAAGCCTAAGCGGGGAAGCAGGGAAGGGCGTCACGCAGCCGCCATCCTACTCGTCACCGAGCTGCTGGGTGTATACACAGCAAGGGCACGAGTACCTGGGCAGAAGCCTGAGCGGAGAAGCAGGGAAGGGCGTCACGCAGACGCCATCCTACTCGTCACCGAGCTGCTGGGTGTATACACAGCAAGGGCACGAGTACCTGGGCAGAAGCCTAAGCGGGGAAGCAGGGAAGGGCGTCACGCAGCCGCCATCCTACTCGTCACCGAGCTGCTGGGTGTATACACAGCAAGGGCACGAGTACCTGGGCAGAAGCCTAAGCGGGGAAGCAGGGAAGGGCGTCACGCAGCCGCCATCCTACTCGTCACCGAGCTGCTGGGTGTATACACAGCAAGGGCACGAGTACCTGGGCAGAAGCCTAAGCGGGGAAGCAGGGAAGGGCGTCACGCAGCCGCCATCCTACTCGTCGCCGAGCTGCTGGGTGTATACACAGCAAGGGCACGAGTACCTGGGCAGAAGCCTGAGCGGAGAAGCAGGGAAGGGCGTCACGCAGCCGCCATCCTACTCGTCACCGAGCTGCTGGGTGTATACACAGCAAGGGCACGAGTACCTGGGCAGAAGCCTAAGCGGGGAAGCAGGGAAGGGCGTCACGCAGCCGCCATCCTACTCGTCACCGAGCTGCTGGGTGTATACACAGCAAGGGCACGAGTACCTGGGCAGAAGCCTAAGCGGGGAAGCAGGGAAGGGCGTCACGCAGCCGCCATCCTACTCGTCACCGAGCTGCTGGGTGTATACACAGCAAGGGCACGAGTACCTGGGCAGAAGCCTAAGCGGGGAAGCAGGGAAGGGCGTCACGCAGCCGCCATCCTACTCGTCGCCGAGCTGCTGGGTGTATACACAGCAAGGGCACGAGTACCTGGGCAGAAGCCTGAGCGGAGAAGCAGGGAAGGGCGTCACGCAGCCGCCATCCTACTCGTCACCGAGCTGCTGGGTGTATACACAGCAAGGGCACGAGTACCTGGGCAGAAGCCTAAGCGGGGAAGCAGGGAAGGGCGTCACGCAGCCGCCATCCTACTCGTCGCCGAGCTGCTGGGTGTATACACAGCAAGGGCACGAGTACCTTTGCAGAAGCCTGAGCGGAGAAGCAGGGAAGGGCGTCACGCAGACGCCATCCTACTCGTCACCGAGCTGCCGGATTCCTCGACGATGCCCGACGTTGGTCTTATCTGCGCATCGGGGTAACAGAGACCTTACCTATTCATGAGTTCGGACTTAGCACCAGCGGACCTGCCATTGGAGATTTATTGCTGCAGTGTACGAAGGAAACTCGCTGGCAAGTTGGTACTCGCTGGGCGAGTAAGTTGCAAAAAACTCGCTCATCAGATTCGGGTACAGTTAGGTGGAAGGAACAGCAACTGATGATGTGGTACATTTTTACTCGCCGAGCAAGCAGTGAGAAAGCGAGTGAACCAAGAGTGTTGGTGCAATAGGGGGCTACGCATATCAGTAGCTGCGACGAACTGGCGACGAAGCATGTTGGTGAAGGCCAGGAAGGCTACAGTCGTCGACTATAACTAACGATCAATTTATATTGTGTTAATCGTGCAGTTGACTCGTGACCCTCGGACCATGTTGGCATGGTGTTCGCAAAGTGAGCCAGTTGTGTACGAGTGTGCAGAGAGCTGGGGAGAGGAGAAGCTTGGCCAGTATTCGTACAAGTCGCCGAGCCTCCAGAGGCTTCTAGAGGAGCTCCTGCCAGCTCTTCCCGCCGACTGTGTAAGGGAAGGAGGGCGCTACTCTGCGGGCGAGTGGACGGAGGAAAACTACTCGCCGCAGACCCGGGACTGGACGTCTCCTACAGGACTATGAGGCGAGAGACCACCTTAGAAAATCCCTGGCTTCAGACGGATATAAACGACTGGATCAATTTTTTAAAAAATCATTTATGTATTGAGATTTCTATGTGGGCGGTGGGCACAAAATTTAAAGTCAGAGTTAGCCCGAATCAAGCATCTAATCCTCATACTCTGACTTCAGCACAAACGCAATAAAAGGCTTAAAATGATGTTCACAGTTTTCTTTACTTTTCGAAAAAATTAAACTCCTTGATATTACAATTTCAAAAATGATAACTTTGGCCTGGGTGAACACAAATTGGTAATCAATACATGCTGCCGAGATGGACCTCCAAATTACCCAATTTAAATAAAACATTTAACATGTTAATACAATAATACTGATTACAATAATTAAAATACTTTCGTGATTTGATTTACAGTTCATTACCGCGCATCAATATGCGCTTACCCATGCTTCCAGCTCGTGGTAATTAAAGTCTTTCAACCTTGACGTAAGCGCCAACTTGAATACAGATACGTAACGTGATTCTCATTCTAAATACAACCAGAGGCAAACTTAATTTTACAAAGTTTTACCAAAATGTTGGATAAAGGTTGGACGTAACTACGCGCTATTTCAAACTGTCTTATGTCTGGTGACGGTAAATTAATTGTACAAATTCTTAGGTCAGAAACACTTAAGTCTTTTTCTCGCACCACCCTGGCGTTCTAAACGGGCCTGCGCGGAAACCTAGGGCACTTGCTCGCGTCGCAAGCTCTTTATAGCCTGACCAAAACATAAGGTCCGCGCCCACTTCTCTTTCGCACTGCATGTAATCGTCTGCACTGGCAAATAAATTCCTAGAAATGCACGATACGTAAAGAAGGTCGTGGTTCATCAATTGGCAATGCGTTCGTGCATTATACCTCAATTATTTCACTGAAAAAAATAACATTTTTATCAGACTGAGATATAGCTGTCAGTGCGAGTTCGTCACCGCTACTACTTGGTAGCCGCTTAAACATGCCGAACGCTGCCGTCTCGATACCAGTAAAGTTTCCACACTAGCTTTTCTGCAATTTATTTAGTTTTTGCAATTGCTTTAGTAAAACGTGTCGTTTGAGTTTGCGAATTAATGGCTGGGGCAGCGAAAATTATTCAAGTAATTACCGTTCATTCCGTCCATGCCACCACTAGTCTTAATGCGTCATGCACTGACGGAAATGTGCCAGGGCGCGTGTGTGTCGGACTCGCGGGTGGGCGCAGTCCGGGGCACGAGGGTCAACACCGTCGCCTCGCTCCACAGCTCCGGTCCGCACAGGCCGCAACGAGGCAAGCCTTCTTGTCACAGGCGAGAGAGCCAAGCGCCCGATCGTGCATCTTCGGTTATTTTGTACATTGTAAAAGGTTAGGTTAGCTACTTTATAAAACATTGTGGACGGTGAGGCGTTTGTTACGCCTCCGTTAGTTCCTGGTTTAAATTAATTTGTAATTTTAACGTCTTTTTAATTTATTTGGTTTATATTGTATTATATTATAGATATTTTGGTCTTGCCTTAAACACGCCCTGAAATATGGTTAAACACACAACGGACATTAGCGGCTCTGCTGTTTTGTGTTTCCACGAGTGAACACCGCGCGGAGTGGTCTGACGTCACGAGAGATGTGAACGAGCCCGCGACTGCGCCTGGCGAGACAGACGGTGCGAGCGGCTGGTCGGGCGCACATCGGCTTGCGGGAGCAAGTGTTTTGGGCTGCAGCCATGGAAAGACGTACCGCATTCACCAACGCTGCGAGGAGTGGCCAGCCCGGGCTGTCATTCACAACACTGCATGCAAAAAAGTAAGCCTCGACGCACCTTTCTATTATCAACCAGACATCGGGTTGAGCTTTTGGTAGAACAAAACAGAGCGACTAAAGTGATTATGAACTGCGACGTTACTAGGCTCATTTATTGTTAACTTCACGAACTAAACTTTTTGCGTTTCATTTGGGGCTGTGCGAACAAACTGGATTTACTGGATGTGAGACTGGATGTGAGACTCTTTTAAGGTGTGGTGCTGGTACTTGGCACGGACTATTTATTGCGTCACAATTTGGGACCAATTTGACCAAGATAATTGGGGACGTGCGAAACAAGTTAAAGACAGCTACGTCATCCACGATTACTTTTTAAATACTATTAGGGCGAATGTATATTTGTTAAATGTTTGCAAAATTAAGCATAAATTGTATCTGTATGATTATTTATATTATAGGTTTTTTAATGCAAGATCGCGATCTGCAGTTAGTGTAAACTGGTATGTAGTAACTGCACCAAGCCCATGCCATGGTGCAAACGCCGTGAAATTAAACATCAGCCAGGCAGTGATGCATTTAATTATTTTTTATGCCATCCTATCCTGCTTAGGGAGTCTAGTGTCCGCTGCCTTTACACTTGTCACCCGACTGCGGTCTTTGGCTTTGAATCCGAGCGCCTCAAGTAAGGCCTCAACGGTTGATTTGGTTAGGATAGCTACATTAAAGATACTGTGAAATCATGTAAACGGTTTCCTAGCCATGAATAGCTACATATTAAAAAAGTTATTTGCTAAGCAACCATAAAATGATTTTACAGTATTTTTAATGTAGCTATACTTACCTAATATAACCAACCGTCCACAATGTTTTAAAGTATTTATAATGTAGCTAACCCATCCTAATCGAACGCAAAATTTAATGCCACACCGGTTTATACAATGAGATAGAACGTAAAAAAAAGCGAGCATGAACTCCGGGGAACTTCGGGTGTGGCTCTCTCGTCTGTGAAATGAAGGCTTCCCCCGCAACGTTGGCCGCAAGCGATCGTCGCGCAGTGGCCAGTTCTCGCACCAACACAAAACGACGAAAATGATGGTATGACCCGTCACACAAACATGGTGTGCAAAACACAGAAGCTATGGAGTGTCCTGCTAAAAGTCTTAATCGTGGGTAACAAACAATTTAAGATTAATAATAAATACAGAAAGCAAATGATGCCCTTAATTACTTAAATTATTTTTAAAATTACATAAAAAATATTCTTGCAGCACAGTGTGTCTCAGTATATATACTGTTTATTCATTTGAAAATGCACTTGGACAACAATGAGTAGTATTATTTTTAGCCACGCATCCCACAACTAACTGGAATTGCCCCTGAAGTGACTGCCACCCGCGTGTTTGCGTAGCGGGTGTCCAACCCTACAGGCGCACGACTTGAACAGGCGCGCTCGCGCCCCACCCAGAGCCGCGCAGTGGAGGGGGGAGGGGGGTAACCACGTGACTCGTCACATGACCTCCCTCCCCTTCAGCCAGCAAGACTGAACTAGGAGTGACCACGAGGTTCTGGATGGGTGGAGAACATAAGGGAAGGCGGCCCGAGGGGTATATAAACCCCGGACCTCGGCAGACAATCAGCTGACTACAGCAATGACCAGCGGAAGCGCTGCACCTTCACAAGGAGACCTGCCGCCACTCTGCCTGGACCACCTAGCAGACCGTCACTCTGCCCGAACAAACACCTGAGTCCGGTATGGGACTTAGCCTCTGCGAAGGGTAAGCTAAACTTAGTCATTTTTCGTCGTCAGCCGGACTTGGCTCAACTCGCGAGGAGCAACGACGGAGTGCAACGAGATAGACAGCGACTAAGTGCCGAGATATTCAACAACGAGTAGAGTGCCGCCTGTGTAGCGACCAAAAGACTCGTTGGTAAAGTTGTTAAAGAGGGCACTTTGTGTTGGCGTGTCCGAGACAGTGTCGCACAATATCAGAGGGCAGCGATACGGGCAAGTGCATGTAGATGACGGTGTGGTCAGACAGAGGCAGGCAAGCCAAGGGCAGCGAGGGACAACTACCGACTTATACTTGTGTACACCAGTATTGACACGCACCTCGAATAGGAGTGTTCACCCGGAAGGAACGGACCACTGGAGTGAGTATGCCAGGTGAAGACACCGTGACAGCCCAGCCCAGGGGATTCGCAACTCTCTCCGCAGTCGTCAAGGGAACTTCAGGTTCCTGGGAGTTTATTCTAAGTTTCCAGCGTTTTCTATCGGAACATTTCGATATCGACTCCGACATATAGCTCTTTGGCCGATCGGCAACACACGGTTCCGAACGATCGTAATCGAAATGTACAGAAATTGCTATTCTAAGCGCGGTATCGTTACGAGGCCTAACTATCTCGGCAAAGTTCGGGTTACGATTTCCCCCTCTACAATTTTTCTGGCAGCGAAGATGAGATTTGAAAACTGCAACATAACAATAAAAAACACTTCATATTTCTAACAAATTTATAAATAAAAACACAGAGTTTATAAGATAATATACTTTCCAGATGTTTCAATGTTGATAAAAGTATTTATAAAAATCTTAAGTAATTTTAAAAGTGCTCGAGCAAGCGAAAACATGTTTATTTCTTAAATTATTTTTACGGGATATTTGGTGTGAAATGTTTAGAGTTGTTTGCACGTGGTCGGTCATTGTATTATTGAAATATGGCTGCTCGGCGATCTCGTGTGAGTGAGAGGCAAATTAAAATGTTGCTTTATTTTATGGAGGAGCACCCCGAATTCTTGCGGAGAAAATATTCATCGAATTTCACGACTCTAAAAAAATACACACGCGGAGTTATTGTTGAAACTTTTGATATCTGAAACAGGCGAATAATTTATGAATATGTATTTTGAAAGTTGGGTTATTTTTCAATTTACTTGCAAAAAATCTTCGTTATAATATTGTTATTATAGAAAGAACATCTTTATATTCCCACTTAGTTATTATGTATCTGGAGCACTACTTCATTACGTAATTATTGTAACTTAAAGCGATAACCATGGTAAGGACTCATCCGAAAGAATCAAAACTAAAAAAACGGAATGCATTTATTTTACTTATATACGTCATATCAAATCATTCTATAAAACGGCATTGTGATATGTATAAGGTTAGAAGTAGCTGCGATATGAAGAAATACTTTCGTGATTTTGGGGTGTATTCAAGTAGTTGGCCTAACAGTCACGAGATTGCAGGGATTGCGGAAGTGTATAATGGATTAATATTTTATACATAATAAATGTACAAATATCTTCAGTAATTACTGTTACCACTCGGGAAACGGTAATGGACGCGAAACTTAATTCCGATTAAGTGTTGTAGTCCTACTCGCCGCAGCGCGCGCTACTGCCTCGCACGCTGCCCTCTCGTAACTGTTAGGTCAACTACTTGAATAACGCCCCAAAAACATACATATTCAATGCTACTCGGAAAAAATTTCCTTTTACAAAATATTGAACACAATTTACACCTACGTAAAATATCGTAAATATTGATCACGCCCAAAAATGTACTATTTTCGACCAAGTTTAACTATTTGTGTACACATAAATCGTGCATCCGCCATGATTTCAAATGGCTGCTAATTCCCGATCGGCAAAGGCTTTTCGACAGCTTTGTATACTCGAAACATACCGATCGTTGGCTTCCGAGAATCGAAAGGTTCCGAGTTGATGAAAGTAACTTAGAATACCATATTGTAGAAAGCTTCCGATAATCGTGAAATCACGATCGGGAACTCTTTTCCGAGAAACTTGGAATAAACCCCCTGACCAACAGCGCACCAAGGAAGTCCCTCCACGGCGGGGTGAGGAAGCAGGGAGGTGGATGACCGGTTCTACCTGCAGTGAAGACTCGGCGAGCGACGCCCGGGACAGGACGACCCAGCGAGTGTTGGGGCGAGTGTGCGGCCGTATTGTACCTTGTAGCACGAGGGGTCTGTTACATGTACATATTCATGTAAGCCACAAGGCAGACTTGAACTTGAGACTGTTAAAACCCAATAACATTTGGTAAAACAACTTATGACTTAATATTCTCTTGTAATTTTTTCCCTCTCTCTCTTTCTCTATCTCTTTCTATATATATGTATATATATATAACGTACATTGTGACTCACTATTCTTTCTTCGAGTAAAGCGAGCTTAAGAAATTCAGTGAGTTTTTCAATTGTTTTGTAAAAATTGAATAGTATGCTGTCATTTTATGTATTATGGCAATTGTTGATATATGTCTCATTTTTGTGTTGTCAGCCAGCTGGTATATTCAAGCGGGACTAGTCCAAGAACGAACATTAATATTCGAAGACAACTTGAGTGAATCGTATTAACATGTTTATTGTATCTTTGCGTTTTTTCATATTAATAAAACTTGCTGCTCTCACAACACAGTTTTCTTGTGGCGCTCTAACTAAATCTCTTGTTTCCCCAGACTCGTGATAAGTGTCCAGTGTATCTAATATTTTTCTCTGGTATATTTATTTTTGAGAGAATTATTGACTTAAACAAAGTTTGATGTGGGTAGTTGTTTTCATTGCCGTGGCTCCCACGACGAGGTCATAGTGTTTTGAACATTAGAAAGCCTTTTTATTATATTTTCCGGTGGCTAAATATTTAGCAGGTATTTATAAAGAAGGCTTTTAAATTGTTGTAAAGTTTTGATCACTTGTTATGGTAATTTTTCTTCTCTGTTTGTCAACAGAAATTATTCAATATGGAGTCCTGGTCATAACAAGAAGATTGTATATAAGAACAAGAGAATATGTGTTGTTTCAAACAATTGTGAATTCTGTGTGTGATTTACTTCTTAATAAATATGACTTAATCAGCATAAATCTAATATCTAGATTTTTTCAGAGGGTGGTAATATTAGTGCATTTTGGGTAGTGAGCATTAATTTTGTTTTCATAGTGACTCAAACTGTTTTTGATACTGGTGTCTAGCGAGTTTCATATATTTGGGCCACAGTATTCTTATAGAGAATAAACTTATTATTTTCGCAGAGTTCATGTTTATTGGATGCACCACAAGCGTAAAGCAAAATTCGAATTTTGTTATATCATAATATTTATTTTTGTAGTATATTTAGGCTGATTTCGCGATGGCTATGCTGGGTGGGAGCAGTCATCTTATCAAGTGTAACCAGATCAAAAGAGATTTTAATTGTAATTCCAATTAAAAATACAATTTTTGAAAGCAAATGTTCCTTAACGTTTTGTATCCCTGTCTAATTACAAATTTTTGGCAGCAACCCCAACAATACATTTTATTTGTCCATTTCCAAATAGGGCTAGTTTTACTTGTTGCACTTTCGAGAAAAATGAGAAAACCTGTAAGTCTCTTTGATGTTTTAACTTTACTTAATCTATAAGTTCATAATAAACAGAGGGAAATGTTTATAACCATTATCGCTGGATATAAGGGAGCTACAATCAGTTTTAGTTAGCAACTAGCCACGTTTGTAACAGTTTTAAGCAATTGGCTCATTTTGGAAATGACTTCTTTGTAACTATCAAGTTTCGAAAATAAAACAAGTTACATACAGGAAATAACAAAGATACACAAAATAAAGTAACATAAATATTGTATTTAAAAGTTTGAGAAAAAAACATTTTAATACTTTACACATATTTAAAACAATTTAAAGATGTTTTGATACATTTAAAAGTATCTTAGAACTAATGTTAACTGTATTGTGATACAAAAAAAGTTAAATGTCTGTAGGAAAAATTATTTTAGTTTTCATTAACTTGAATGTATTAAAAGTACTGTTTTAAATTACTTCACTTTACACTCTAACATTTATCTTTTCCGTTAGTTCATCATTTTATTCACGTTCAATATAATTTTCGATTCCTTTTGATAAAATGTTTCCGAAATACTGCAATTCTTCTTTACCAACTCAATCTTCACCAGAGTGTTTGTTCAGCAGATTCTGAATATCACTTAGTTTATCTTTGTTAACTGAGATTCCCACAGGTACTTCTGTCGGCTGCATGTGTGAAACAGATCGTTGGGGATTGTTATAAGGTATTGGCGTCCCTAGATCACTTTTGTAGAACATTTCACCAAGCACGAGTGCAGTCTTGTTCTTGCTTCTTGATATTACAATACATTTACATTTTGAAAAAGGAAAATGCCAAGACATTGTTGGTTTAAGAGTTTCTGTACAACTTAACTTCCAGTCATAGCGTAAAAAATTATTGCCTTTTTGGAAGACTGTTCTAACTTCTTTAAAAGCTTGTATATACTGGGAAGGACTTGTAATTGTCTCAAATTTTCTGAACTTCTTTTTCCAAGTGGCCAAAAATCTATCGGGAGGAAGGAAGGACTGTCCAGTAACTGGGAACTATATGTGAAATTTTTTTTCAAATTCCGTGGTAGATATTTAAGACGGATCTTAGCCAAGATTCCAATCAATATGGAATTTTTATTTTTACCTGCGGCACCATCAGCATGCTATTTTATTGCCTGAGTGTTTTTTTAAGGGCGTGTTTAATAGACGATGAAAGCTGACCCAAATTAATTGGATCGTCTATAATCGTCAGATTTGGACCACGTGTGTGAATCATTAGAATAATCTTCACAAATAGTCAAATTACATTGGTGAATTTGGCGATAATAGTAGTTACTCTGATCTGGTAACTTCAGTAAAAAGAGTTTCTTCTAACAGCCAAAAGAAAACGTTTTGACACCATCCGTAGTGTTTCTAAGATTTTCATAGAAATAACTTGCTCTTAACTTGAGAACTCTTAACTCTGGCATCAGTTAGATTTTACGATTTCTTACAGAATGTGTAACTTTACTCTTTAATTGAAGGCATGCAGAGCATACGTAGGTTGCTGGAGTTTTTAAGCTTATATTATACTAATTGCTGAAAATACTTCTAAAATACTCATTATGTACTACAAGTTCTTGTGAAACACTAGCTTTGTATGCTAACTAAAGTTTCTTTATCGATAATTTCATCTCCTCTTGGCACTTATTAATTTCGTTCTTCATTTCATTCTTCATCTCTTCTTGGCTATTATCAATTTTATTCTTCATCTCTTACTGGGAATACTTCATTTGGCTCTTCATCTCCACTTGGCTATTATCAATTTCATTTTGTCATCTCTTCTTGGGCCTTCTCTATTTTATTATTTATTTTAGCCAAAAAAAGCCATTATGTTTTTGAGTTCATAAGCAGCCATATTTATGTCCACATACACTACCAGTCTCTCACTATCACTACTGTCCTATGATCTACAATTTAATTTGACCTACGAACTAACCTAAACCTCTAATGAAAACTATAACTAACTTTACTACTACTACTACACTCAAAACTAACTACAGTTCCTAAACTAACTCAATTCTTGAATAACAAATTTTATTTTTAATTTTAGTAAAACACTGTACACTAAATATATTAATTAGGTCCATCCCATTTCTGACACTAAAATGTTGCGACTTATATGGGGAGAACTGGTTTCGCTAGGGATAGCCCAATTAGATTTTATTACAGTTTTATTTATTGCTAATATTTACATTAGTAATAAATAATTTTACTTAAAATTGTCTGATCAATTAAAAATGTTTATTCTCAAGTCACTCAATGTCTGTCAAGTTCCAAAGTTCGTACTCCTCACTGGAGCTAGGCTCAACAGAGGTTCGCCACTTACCTCGCAACTGTCCACTCACACAGTCTCTCGCCACTCAGTCACCACACTCTCACGATCCAGTTGAACTCTGCATCACACCCATCTCAGGGGAGTCGCTCACCTTCTTGCCGATGTCGCACTTCTCTTCGCTCGTGGAACTCCGGAACTGTCTCAGGACTCGCTCGGAACTGCCGCAGAGGTCGGTGTCGCTGCTTAACTACAAGTGGGTCGTCGTTTCAGAACCGACGAGAGCGGCTGTGATAAGTCGCATCATGCCGGGCCGACTCGATTCCCGAAACATCGAGAATAGCGTCGCCTGTTCACGCCACTTCATGAGGCGGCCCGCAGAATTCCCAAGGCCGCTCATCGATAGATTAGAGCGCCGAGGCCGGACGATGCGCTGGCCTGCGGAGGGGGCAGTGGGGGTAGCGACGACCCTCGTAATTCTGCCAGGCACACGTGGTATCCCTTACATCAGTTGACGGCACGTGACACGGTGCGTGAGACCAGTGGCCTGGCGGGGCCGCCTGCCAGCTCCGAAACTGGCGCGTGCCGCGGTCCTGTATGCGATCGTAACAATATGAAGATGCAAAATAACACTTTTGAACTAAAATTTGCTAGTTATTTAACTGGAATCACAAAAACAGCCATTTTAAATGTTATTAACTAACCTGTTTCGGAACAGATTTGCCCATTTGAATCTAGATGGTTTTGTAACAGTTTTTAGGTGCAATTAGACCTGTTTGAAATTGTTTTCATTTGTAAACATTTAATTTTGATAGGAATTGCATCATTTTGACAGTGTGAAACCTTTTTAAAATGTGCATTTTAACCATACCAACATAATCAAATAAAAAATATAATTATGTTTAATTTGGTTAACGAGACAGTTTTGTAAATGGTATATTGACAGCTCATTAATATATTTATATTTATCTTTCTTTGGTGTTCGGACTTGTTACTGTGAAATCGATACGTATTTGCTTTTTAAATTAATATTTATTAAAATTATTAACGGCATCATCAAATTTTTTGATGATAGAGTTATAAAATTTCACATAATGTGTAAAATTTCAGCCGAGATAAAGGCTCAGATCCAGCTGTGTATGTTTAACATTTTTTTCGCAGAGTTTTAAGCAGCTTTGCTGACTTGTAGAGACTTTTTTAAGGGAAATTTTTAATATTTTTAAAAAAAAGTTTTTGTTTAAGTCGTGCGAAATTTAAGTAAATTTTGTGGGACTTTGAGTAAATTTTTAAGTTGGACCGAAATGATGGCCATAAGTCACTATCCAAGATGGCTGTCGGCGCTCTGCCCCGTGTCAGGAGGAACTCAACACACAGCAGAAGCGAGGCCAGAGAGACCAACTGTGGCCGCGCATCTGGCTCCCAGCATCCCCCGCGCCCAGAGACAATGGACCACTCGGCTTGCAGTCACTTGTTCCCGCGGACTCTCAAGGACTTCCCCTCCCTCCAGGGCGTATCTGCTCGCCATCTCCCGACGAGAACACCCCCTCCCCTGCTCGCAGACCGCCGCAACTGTTGTGCAGAGGACAACAGACTTGCCGGTCATTTGGCTCGTCATACTCACGATGTTCGTTTGTGCACTACAAAACGTGTAAATCGCAACCGAGTCCGGCTCTATGATGTGTGTTTACATATCGTTAAAGTAAACATTTGCGCTCTCGTGCTGCCTCGAGTGTGTTACCGGAGCTAACATTCACATGATTCATGGACTCCTAATACTCTAGTAAGCATAAGACATGATTAGTTGGCCACACGTAATTATAATACATCTTATAGTACTCGTTAAGTACATCAGATTATGTTTGTACTTTTTGGATGCGAGGTTGCAGACTCTGCATGAATAGGCTTGACGCATTAGTCATGACTTAGATGAAAGACGTGCAAAATATCGGTGAAAAATAACCTCATGGTTCGAAGATGCTTGGAATTAAATATTGTAACTGACACTTTAATAATTTGCACTGAATAGAGCCTCCATAACTGGCATAATGACAATCAGTGATATATTTATTTCATCAGACAGCTGCCTTGTACAAAGTGTTTGTTAGTTGTGACGATGATTAATATGCTAGTGGAAAAAGATAAACATGAATGCATTTCAATATATTTTAAGCCTTAATTACGTTTTCCAACAAACCAAGGATCTCTACATATGTGAGGGAAAAAATGAAACATTATTCCTTAAAACAAACTTTTTTCCCCCCAAAAAATGAATCTTTAAGTCATTCAAACGAATATGGTGTTAAGCTGAGAGACTTTTGGAGGTCTGAGATCACCTGCTAAATGGCCACTGGTATACACCCTTCCCACACTTCACACCTAGAGCCTAAATCGGAACATAGATAACTACACTGATCACGGAAGATTTAATAAAAAAAGGGGGTTGTCTGTAAAGTCAGTTTACGGACGATAATTTCACGTGATAACGTCATAAGAAAACATTGATGATAAATTGCATACTTCTTAATTTTCAAATATTATTTTAAGTTTTTGCAAATTTAATTTAAATAATTTGTTTAAATATAACCACAAACAATTAGTTAAAAAGCCCGCCTAAACCTGTTTGATATTATAGAAGATTTTTTCGCAAGGTGGTTGGCCGGTTCTTGCACGTTCAGCTCAGGCGGAACGTGACAATTTTTCGTGCGTGCAGCCGGCGTTCATAGATTTATAAGACGTCATCACGTCAAAAAAATGGGTGCGTGTACTTATGTACGCGCGCAAGAAGTTATACTTCTTTTGCATCATTCAAAAATAGTTTTTAATTTCATGCAAATAATTAATTTCAATAAAATAATAAAAGAGCTGGAAAAAGATAGTCAACACAGTCAATAAAGTTCAGTTGAAATTTGAAAAATGAAATAAATAAACTTTAGAGAATAATTTGTACTAATATTATAAGATTCTTAATTTTAAATATTTATTATTATTTAATATTTTAAAGAAAATAAATAAATTTAATAATATATTAAAAAAATTAATTTAAGTTTATACATTTTTTAAATATTTATTATTTTCTTAATTAAATATTCACTTTTCATTTTTATCAAAAAGTTTTCATTAACTTTGTTCATTTATTTTTATAAATATTTATTATTTATTCAATTTATTAATAAATATTAAAAATTAATATTTTAATTTGATGTTTGATTTTAATTTTTATCACAAATATATTATTAAATGTTTTATTACATTTATTTCTTTATTTTGTAAATATTAATTAGCCAATAATAAATATTTAACATTAATAATTAAATAATAATTAGTATTCATTATATTAAATAATAATATTTTAATTTATATCAATAAAAAATACATACAGATAGTTAATCTCAAATATATTGGAGCACTTGAAAAAGTATATAAGCACAATTTTTTTTACTAATATTTACGAATAGTAAATAATATTAATCAAACTATTCAATTTAAATCACTTCTGAAAATAATTTATTAGCACATATATAATTCGCACTTGTATGAAACTAAAACACGTTTTGTGAATGTAGAAACTAGAAACATGTGGATAAATCTTATAAATATGAAAACAGTGATCAGAGGCGACGAGCGTGCCAACATGCGCGACTAATAGAGGTTCTATTTCTATTTTGTTGGTAGCTTTTTTTACAGACTTAGGGCCGGTTTCACAAAGTCTGTTTAAAGTTTCGTTTACGAACAATTATTTTAAACAGGACATTAAAGTACTGATTACCTGTTTCTCAATATAGGGTTAACAGTAATCGGCCGATAAACTGATGGTAACCTTTGGTTAAGTTAAACACAAGAAGAGGTTCCGATTAGTTGGCTACTGCTGATAGTTTTGAGGTTATGTAGGTATATTTTTGAAGCTGTTTGAAACCACATGGTGTGCAAACAGAGATAATTGATTGAAGTGCCGCATTGATGACGGCGAATAAATTGAACATTTTGTTTGAAGATGATGATGAATAAATAGTTGATTATTTAAATAGACCACGAATATTTCGAGTAAGGCCAAATCACTTTCAAATGAATGACAGTGATTTTGCAATGAGGTTTCGGCTTAGCAAAAATACGGTCCTAGCACTGTTGCAAAAAAATAGAAATTGGAAGTGCCCACAGACAGGTTCGTGATGGCTTTTTTCTTCTATTGCAAACAAAAAAAAAAAAAAAAAGATTTTTTTGTGTGAGCTTCCATTTGAAATTTATTTGGCTATGTAAACATGTGAGTATAAACAAGTATTTTTGTTTTCAGGAATTTTTCTGTCTCTCCTATTGACCAACTTCTAGTAACCTTAAGGTTTTATGCATCTGATGGATTTTTAATTTCCGTTGGTGATTACTTCGGTTTACACAAGAGCACTGTATGTCGTATTGTAAAAAAGGTTAGGTACTCTTGTGATAGCAATGCTCCGCAGAGAATATATTGCATTTACCGAGACAGATGAACAATATCGGCTGTTACATGAAGAATATTTTACAATTTGGCACGGTTTCCAAAAGTAATAGGAGCTATTGACTGTACCCACATCAAAATTATTTCTACAGATATGAAGACTTACGCAGTGTGTAGTTTAGGGGTATTCCTTAAACTATATACTTCAAAATCCTAAAATAACTTCATTCCATTCTTTAAACCGTCCTGAACCGGAGATAAATTCCAAATAGTTAAGGAGAAATCGCCGTTTTTATTTTCCATCACTATACATTTGCTATTCATGCTGTCGCCGCCATTCTTTCTTGTTTACTAGTAATATATATATATATATATATATATATATATATATATATATATATATATATATACATATATATAAGAATTGGATATTGTTGTCACATGAAAGTCACGTCATAGGCCATTGAAACGTAAATAACAAAATAAAAATTGCGTGATTCCCTACTGTTAACCAAGCTCAGGCGTCAACCCTTGCCAAGGATGTTTTTTAGCAGTATGTAGGCGCGAAGCGCCTACTTGGTACGTGCGATAACAAGTAACTTGACGTATAAAAGGAATAAAAAATATAAAAGGAAATATTGTATCCAACATAAAAATTCCTTTTTACGTCAAGTTACTTGCTATCGCACGTAACAGGTAATCCTTTGTCATGCATATTCTTTTTGTCGCCATGTAACCGCATCGGTTTTCTACGATACTGGCATACTTTTCCACTAAAGATATAAGTAACTCCGTTTCCGAAGCAAGAAAATTTCCGGATCGTGGCCGCTTATTTTCGTCCATATTGATGTTTGTTTACAATTTTCTCTAACCGAACCTTAAACACTGGCCAAAAGTAACAAACGAAGGTAGCACGACAGCCAATCGCGATCCGATACGTCATCGCCTGGTTGCCATATTTCCCTTAACCACTGTTTAGTTAAACACTCGTTAAAAGTACGTTGGGAAACAGACAAATGATAATCAGTACTTTAATGTCTTTAAATTAATTGTTAGATTAGATAACCGAAACTTTGAACATACTTTGTGAAACCGGCCCTTAATGAGCGATTTAGCGGGCAACTTCAACCTGTTAATTTTGTGTTACAGTGATGCGCGCGCATCTTAAAATTTAACTCTCATCATTTTTTCATAACGCGCCTAAAGAAGTATAACAAGGCATTGAGTGCTAAGTATTTGTTTGTTTGTTTGAAGTGCCGTGCTCCTCTTTCGAAGCCCACGGACGAGATGAGCTCGGACAGTAACTGCGAGCTGAGCCTCAATTACAAGGATCAGCCCGCTAACCCCGCGGGATCAGCGCTACGACGGCCGTCCCCGGGCGCCGCTGTTAACAACACGCCAGTTCGTAGCGTCGTAGCGCGTGGGCGGCGCCCACCGTCGCCACCCAATCAAGGCCCACAATGCAGGCTGTTGGCCCGCCTCTCGACGCAGCGACACTCTTTTATCTCCCGCGCGGAACTGGAGCCGGAACAGCAGATATAGCGGCGCCGCTTTAATTAAACACTTTTTAAACCCTGCTTCGAGCCGGCCTTCGACACTTGCTGCGTCCGCCGCGCCGTGGCCTCTTGACCTGGCACTGCTTTGTGATGTGTTGCCTTATTTTAGAAATATCCCGCCGATATGGCACGTTTAGTGGGGAGTGTATTTAACTTAATCATTTGAAATAAAAAATATATATTTACATGTTTAGAGGCAAGATTAAGTCATTATAATTCGCTGTAATATACACAATCCCAACTTTCTAAAATATGCTTAGCTTGATGATTGAAGGTGCCGCGTAGGTATGAGAAAAAATTAATAAAAGTTAAAAAAAAAAAGCTCCAAATCTATTTCTATAGGTAACTAAACTTATACTAATTTACAAACTTTTAAAAATAAATTTAACATTTTAGTGTGCCAAACTTCCAACTTTTTTTCTTTCTTAACCCTTCTAATTATCCTTCGATCCTTTTCCTAGGTAGAGAGTTGACTCACATCCTCCTTAACCTGTGGGGACATAAATATAAACACTCTTTTAGTAGCAACGTATACATCGAAGAAAAACTAATAAAGGTATTACTGACGTAGATATCATAAGCTATGTAAACGAAATTTTGGATCCAACCAAATTTGATGTGATGGTTCAATGCGTGTTTTTATTCGTGTTACCGTTCGTCCAAAACGGACCTTTGAAGAAAGGTCTGTGTGGAATTCATAAAAGGCGTTTGAAGATCATCTCTCCTTCGCTCTTCGTGAGCTCAGACTCCCCAACATCCACATGAGTTTTGATACATTTTTACATTACTATACAGTATCTTGCTACTGATTCTAATAAGCAAATTTTAAACATTTAAACCATCAGAATTTCAACAATTGTTCAAGATAATGTAAAATAGTATTTATAAATGTTCTTTATAGCATTTATCTTAAGTTCTACAGTGTTTATTGTCATTTATTAAGTTTTTAAGCATTTAAAGATGCGTCACGGTGCTTATATGTTTCTGAGAATACCCCCCCCCCCCCCTCCCAGTTAATCCAATGAAACAGGTTTATATATTTTAAATGTAACTAACATAATGCTTACAAATTAATTATGCATCTTAAATGAAAACGCCCTACTCTTGTTCAACACATTATGTTATAAGTAGATTTTTAAAATGTGCCTGGGCTCATGTTTATTCTACTATAGGTAAGGAATTAAATTTATTTTTCATGTGCAAGTTCGGCAAAGGGAACATTTAATCTCTAGATGCATGGATGTTCTATGTGTTTTATGCATAACATGAAAATGTTAAATTTCCGCGTAAAATTTTAAATTTATAATATAAAGATAGGCATTGAGTCATTAATATTGGTTATTACTCTTAAGGGGTTTTAAGGATAATTTTAACAATAAATTGTTGTGGTCTTCACCCATGCAGAGCCAACTAAAAAGCTTGGAACAAAAATTTTAGTGTCAAATTGGACTAGTTGCATGACAAATTTAGGGATAGGCACAAAGAGTTTTGAGAAATCTGGTGTGAGAGTAATTTCCTAGACTGGCGACTATTGTATGGAAAAAGCAATCTGTAATTGGTATGTGTTACAACAATAATTCCTTGATTAGCCCTCAAAACCTAAGCTAAGAAACCGTTCAATAATATTAACAGTATTTTTAATGTAGTTAACCTAACCTAACGAAATGCAAACAGGATTTACAGTGGTTTAAACATACCTAAAATAACCAACCATTAATTTAAAATGCAGTTGTAGTAATTATTTAAATATCACAATGCTGTATTTACAGCAAGTAGTATATAAAAGGGGCTCCAAGAGCAGGCTTAAGAATGTAAAACTAGGAGCCGACCGCCATCTTGGAATGTGAAGTCAGGGCTGCCAATTTTTGTGTCAAATTTCCTCAAAATACCTTTATATTGACAAAAAAATTGCCAAACTTCCTTAAAATTTCCCTGTTTCGAGGGAAAGATTTCCATTTTGAGGGGAAACTTCCTGTTTTAGACCCCAAAAATGCAAATGGCTTGTAAATTCCCCAAAGAGGCTTACATTCACCATGGAAAAACCGCTCTAAGCTTTGTCAATCAAGGTGCCATGACCGCTATATTGAATTGTTTCAATACCCTTTAAACTATATTGAAAATCCGACATTTTTATGCTATAAAATCTAGAAAAATTTTAAAATGTATAAAAAATTAATAAAATTTAAAATAATATTATTTAAAAACACAATTGCATATTACCTTATGATCGTCATCATCGATTCTAGAAACATTGCTCTTTTCATTATACCCGCCATCTTGGATGTGTATGATATCATCGTTGTGTGTTTCATTACCGATGCCATCTTGGATTCTATATCGTTACGGCAGTCATCTTGTAAATCCGTAATTTTTATACCACAATATCGGATTTTTTTTTAAAACTTATTAACTTTAAATAATAAACATTTAAATAAAGCATTCTGTAATTTTAGTTAATTATATTACGACCGCCATATTGAAAATACGTATTTATTCAGCTAGAAAATCGGAAAAAAATTAAAATTTAGAAAAAATTAATGAAACTAATTTTAAAAAAATTATAATTCAAAACGCGCTAACATCGTTAAGTCCTCGTTTCAAACACAGTGAGGCAAAAATAAATCTGACTACAGATCCTTTCACTATGGAAGGCACCGACAGACTAACATGCGACCACTAATGCCAAGTTATATATAAGGCCAGCTATTATGATGTCACGTCTGCCAGTTTGTTTTCGTCTGCTGGAGGCCGACATCTTGCTTTCTTCTGCCAGACTGCACTGTCGTCATATCAGATTAATTTTTAATCACAAGAGTACATTAATCATTTATTAGTACTGTGGCTCCCTCCATATTGAAATTTGGACACCGTTTTGGAAATCCGTGATTATTTAACTATAAATTTGGAAAAAAATTCCAATTTTAACAAAGATACCACTCAATGTAATTATTGATTTAATGGATTACTATCCTCAGTTCGATACTTGATCGATTAAAATGATAATTTTAGGTTAAAAATACTTTTATAAAATAAAATATGGTGGAAAGTCCTAAAAGTAACTTAGTTGCTCGATGATGATGTATCTTTAAAATTCGTATTAAATAACCTATAAATTATGCATAAAATCCAAAATGTTCAAAATAATCACACATTCATTTTGTTATTTATTCGATTGATATCCGATCCAAGTTAAATCCTAGGTCAATACCAAAAATAAATGATATTAGATAGAACATAATTTTAAAATAAAAGTGTAAAGTTCGAAAAACAAAACAGTTTTTTTACAATTAAATTTTATTAGGTAATTTGTTATTTACTACAAAACACTTTCTAAAATTAGCAAATCTTATAAACATTTTTTTCTGCGTTGGCTTGAACTGACTTATTCGAGCTCCTATGGGTTTACTGAAGACAGAGACGAGCCAGATCCTTTGAACACATAGTATTTTTCTTCCTGACAGGTCTGATCGATACTGTGTTTAACAGACTGCTCACAACGTCGGAATGTTACATGGGAGTATTCACTGTCTTGTATGCACACTTCTTCACTTTGTCCTCAAAAAGATATGGTTTGCCATATACACAGTCCAACCACAAGTTATATTTTAAAGGTCTGTATGTAGCAACGTATCAGTGAGCTGATTGATAATGTTCTGCCGGTTATTGTAAAGAAAAGTACAAATATCCTTTATCTTACTAAATGTATTTAGATAATATTAGTCTTTCAACGTTCCACGAAATGCAAATTTCGCCAAGTGGAATCCGCTATCATTTAACTGTAATGCACAGATCACAGTCTTAGGCTTAGATTCATGTCCAGGCCTCATCTCACTCAGTTGTTGAACATCTGGTTTTGTGCTTGTATGGATACGAGTCTCCAATCTAAATCAAGGAGTTTTCAGGAATTTCAAGGAAAGATAAGCTCTATTTATATATTCAAACAATTAGTAGCACAGCATACATACCCGATGCATTTAAGCTTACTAGAGGACCAAGAGTCTCAAAACAATGAATCATTCAGAATCCAAACATAATTTAAACAACTCAAATATAAATTTTATTATGAAAATATACTCATAACCCCCAACTGACTTCAGATGGATACAACTCTGACTACAATATTTGTTCTGATTCCAAAATGGAACCAAAGTCAATTAATTATATGTACCACTCATCAACAGTTCAGGAGACCTTCGGTGTTGACACGCTCTGTACCAAGCATCTCCGAAACCTGAAGTCCTTATCGTCAATCCTTTATATGTCTTACGACAAAGTCTCCGAAACACTTGCTCCTTACACTGTGGGTGACCATCACTTGTCATGTGTGATATCTCCTCTGACCAGCTATTACTTTTTGATGTAGATGGTATATGATTGCTTTCATAAGTGATGGTTAAAATTTGTCTGGCAAAGATGGCTTTTGCATAAAATACTGTGTGAGGTAGTTATTTTATTCGAAGTGAAAATTTTATAAAACACATTAAAGAAACGAGAAAGTTTTTCTTTGTTTCTAGTGTGAAAAAAATTTAATTTACAGGATGGATTTGGGTTTGGAACTGGTAGTATACCACCTCACTTGAAGAACACTACTTGGTATACAATGAAAGACTATTGTGCTCAAGAAACTATACTATAGGAGGAAAGGGTTATGAGGTTCCTAAGATTCAATGAAATGTACTTTGTTGTTTTTTCCTATATTTTTAGATGATTTCATTGTGCTTGGGATATTGTGTTGAAGGATTGAAGTATAATACTGGAATCACTAGATTTTACAGTAACATATGAAACTCTCAACATCAATGATTGTTGTAAATCTCTGACAACAGATGTATGTAAACGATATGATAAAATGAATTCTACTGATACGGCTCATGGTATGATTGCTGATAGCTACGATGATGATTACTTTGAGACTGTGATAGTGACATGGACTCGGAGATTTTATGAATATTAATAACAAATATGTACAGACATTGGAAGCAGTAGCACACGAGACATATTGTACATCCAGAAAAATTACGAATGAATGGTGAATAGCCTAAAACTTCTACTTGGTTCGCAAAGAAACATGTGCTAAGAAGTGCCGAGTTTATCGAATAAAAATTTATTTTATCTCTGATGTATATTGTTTTGAAATATTATACAATTTAAAATAAAATGAATTTGACTTTTTTAATATAATTTTTACATACGTAATTTTAATTTTTTGGTGCCTACAATTTTCATGGAGTATATACAATATTAGCATACTTGGGTTTTCATTTTAACGTATATAGTTTACATTTTAAATTTGATTTTGTTGAAGGTCAATGACTGAAATGATGCGTGTTGTCAAATTTTAGTCCTTCTATAACTGTTGGGATTTAAAATCCTGTAGGTTTTTGAGAATAGTACAACCGATAGGAGATTATTATGTGACATTAGTTGGATCCTTTAGTTGAATGAAATTAATTTGAATGTAAATTTCGTTGCATGATAAGTTTCGCGCTGAAAGCTGCAAGTGCGTGTATTGATTGTCCATTTCTTTTGTCAAATCTGCTTCCATATGTACTTTATTTTTTGCATATGCTTCTTTTTAAATGTTTTTTTGACTCGTGTATTATAGTAGATGGTTCTTGATTTGACCAGCATATAATTAAATTGGTTGCAGTTATATAAGCGAGTCTCCAGACGACGGGACACTCAGTATGTTACTAGCTGAGGCGGTGTAAGGATCGCTAGTTTGTCCATATAGTGCATAAGTCACTTAATTACCTGTTCTTGTGTACTCGATGTCATCTTTACCGTCTTTATTGTCGAACTCTACGGGAACCCTGACATCAGCGACGACGATGATGGCGCAGATCCCGTTGGAAACGTCGAAGAAAACACTAGATGAGACTTCAACTGACGTGGTACCACCAGCAGAAGAGAGCTTAGTGAATACTGTGCTGGCTGTAGCGGAAACCTCGATGAACGAATTTCGCCCTCGATGGAGACATCAAGCGCTGCTGATTCGTCAACAACTATCTCGCATCGACAGCTTTTCTGTGACAAGATTTTCTCAAACATCAGTAATTCTCCATGACAGAAGAAGTGAGAATGTGCCTACAATCTTTTGCGCAAAATGTTAAGCTGTAACCTATGTCGCAAGCAATTTGCAAGTCATATTTTGAGAAGACACTTGAAGAAATACGAAGATCGTGCTGCGTGGCAGAAGGTAAAGGTTTCACCAAGCGCGATTGTTTCGATTAAAAGGTCACCAGGAATTCGTACAAATACAACTACATCAGTTTCCGGTTTGGTTCTGAAAGGTTCGTCTTCATCAACTAGGCATCCTTGCAGCTTCTGTGATATGCCGTTCGCATTTTTCCATGATGCACGAAAACACGAGCGGAGTAAATGCATGAAGAATCCATCTCGTATGAAGTTTTGTTGCGATAAGAGCTATGTTTTATTTACACGTATTAAAATTTTGCGACTACATGCGAAAAAAAAAAATATAAAGGTGAAGTCCGTGTGCCTACTGATGAACTACCTGCAGACATTTGGACTTCTCGCTTTAGATTGGAGACTCGTATGCCTAGAAGAACAAGAACAGATGTTCAACAACAAAATGCGATAAGGCCTGGACATGAATCTAAGCCTCAGACTGTTTTATCGGATTCCACTTGGAGAAATATGCATTTCGTGGAACGTTGAAAAACTACTATTATCTAAATACGTTTAGTGAGACAAAAGACATTTGTACTTTTCTCGACGATATCCGGCAGAACATTATCAATCAGCTCACTGATGAAGTTGCAACATACAAACCTTTAAAAATATAACTTGCGGTTGGACTGTGAATATGGCAAACTATATCTGTTTGAGGACAAAGTGAAGAAGTGTAGGTACATACAAGACAATGTGAAGCAGTCTGTTAAGCACAGTATCGATAAAATCTGTCGGGAAGAAAAAGATTATGTATTCAAAGGATCTGGCTGGTCTCTGTCTTCAGTAAACCGATAGTAGCTAAGAATAAGTCAGTTCAAGCCAATGCAGAACAAAATGTTTATATTATTTGCCCTTTTTCGAAAGTGTTTTGTAGTAAATAGGAAATTATCTAATAAATTGTATATGTAAAAATTTTTTTTGAACTTTACACTTATATTTGAAAATAATGTGATATCTAAAAAAATAAATTTATTGTATTGACCTACGATCGAATTCGGGACGGATACCAATTGAATAAATAAGTAAATTAATGAATGAATATTTTGATGATTTTTTGGAATTTATCTCTAATTTATAGGTTATTATTACGAATTTTCAAGTTACATCCTCATCGACTTATTACTGCCTGATTAGCTAGGAAACTAAGCTGCTTTTAGGACTTTTCACCATATTTTATTGAATAAGAGTATTTTTTAACCTAACATTACTTTTTTAATCGATCAAGTATCGAACCGAGTAAAGGAATCCAATGAATTAATAATTATATTGAATGGTCACTTTGATGAAGTTTGGAATTTTTCCCGGATAATAGCTTAATTATCACGGTTTTCCAATATGGTGTCCAAATTTCAAGATGGAGGGTGACACAGTAAAAATAAATTATTAATTCTCTTTAGTGGTAAAAATTTAATCTGATAAGGCGACAGTGCAGTCTGGCAGAAGAAAGCAAGATGTCAGCCTTCAGCAGACGAAAAAAAGATGGCGGACGTTACATAATAATATCTGGCCTTATATATACCTTGGCACTAGTGGTCGGAGGTCAGTCTGTCGGTGCCTTCCGTGGAGGAATGATGTGTAGTCTGTTTTATTTTTGCCCTCACTGCGTTTGAAAAGAAGACTTCATGATGTTAGTGAGTTTTGAATTAAAATTTCTTTAAAATTAGTTTCATTAATTTTTCCAAATTTTTTTTTTATATTTTATTGCTAAATATATACGGAATTTAAAGATGGCAATCGTAATATAATATATTGTATAAATTTCCTGAATGTTTTATTTAAATGTTTATTATTTAATGTTTATAAGAATTAATATTTTTCCCAATTTTCTGGTATAAAAATTACGGATTTACAAGATGGCTGCCGTTACGATATAGAATCCAAGATGGCATCGGTAATGAAACACACAACGATGACATCATACACATCCAAGATGGCGGGTATAATGAAAAGAGCAATGTTTCTAGAATCGACGATGGCGATCATAAGGTAATGTGCAATTGTGATTTTAAATAATATTATTTTAAATTTTGTTAATTTTTTATACATTTACAAATTTTCCCGAATTTTTAGTACAAAAATGTCGAACTTTCAATAGGGTGGCCGTAACGACAATTGAATGGGTTTGCAACAATTCAAGATGGCGGTCATGGCACCCTAATTGACTTCTTTGTCTTAGAGCGGTTTGTCAATGGTGAATTTTAGCCTCTTTGGGGATTTTACAAGCCATTAGAATTTTTGGGGTCTAAAACGGGAATTTTTCCCTTGAAACAGGGAAGTTTAAAGGAATTTTAGCTAATTTTTAGTCATTATAAAGGAATTTTAAGGAAATTTGACACAGAAAATGACGCCTTGTCGTCACAATACAAGATGACGGTGGCTCCTATTTCGACATTCTGAAGCATTTCTTTGGAGCCCCTTCTGTATACTACCATATAATAATAATTAATTATATTGAAACTAAAAAATAAATTATTTAATTTTTTCCATGTGATTCGTGACTAGACTGCTACTGGGATGAATTATTACAGAGTTTGTTTCAGCTTAGTTATGAGGTTTTTTAACAACCAATATTATATCACCAGAGTGGTGTTATTTCGAACACGGCTTAAAACATCACGTAAGATTACACATTTATGATAAAAATGCAGTAGGATGCGAATTTTTTAAAAACATTTGTGTGCCAAATTTCTAAAATTCATATTTCTAACTTTTTAAAATGAACAATAAACTATATCTATGCACTCTTTCAATGCCAACTTAAACAACATACAAAAACGCGTGTTACATTTTTTAAACATGGCACACGTACAAAAAATTTAGTTTCAATCACTGAGGACGCCATGTTTCTTTATGCCTTTCCGCATAAATAAGAGCAACGTTTCTTTTGTGTTCACGTTGTGTTTATGCTGTGTTATATGGCCATGGGTTATAAATTATGAAAACATTGGTCCCATCGAGTAAACAAGCTTGAGAAATGGTACCGCGAATATTCACTGGTTAGTGATATTATAGCATTTGTCTTTAATAAGATATAAATTTTTTTCTTCAACAAACGTGTTTATAGCAATGATTCGTGGCTATATCGTTCAGAAGATTTTCCATCGTCTCTAATTACTACGATGGCATTGCTTGGTAGATTTTTGATAGATTTTAATTTTTTTTCGCGGGTTTAAAATATTAATTTCAAATTTTTATAATATTCTTCCGACGGATACTGGTCGATATCGAACTCCTGTAAAAATTTCGTGTTTCTAGCTTTACTGGAAGTGGGTACAATTAGAATAGATGAGTCAGTTAGTGGCACATTAAGCTGTACATATATATTTGAATTTATGTGTGTTACTTCTGCATGCAAAATACTATTCAAACTAATAAAGCTAAAACATTGAAATATCTAGTTTGCCTACGTAGGACCACAGCTGAAGGTAGTGGTCGTTGAATGGCTTGTGGTAGCAACTAGATCCCATTTCCCACACAGCACAGCTGGTGCCAGCAATGTTGCTGAAACGTTGCCATGTGCTATGTTGGTCACAGAATTTACAGCGCGTTGCAAGCGTAACCTACATGGCACGTGCAGGCAACGTGCTGCCATGTTTCAACTGTAACGTTGCCTACACGTGCCATATAGGTTATGCTTGCAACGTTGCCGGTGGCACTTTTCAGCACGTTGCCTGCACGTGCCATATAGGTTACGCCTGCAACGTTGCGGGTGGCACCTTTCAGCACATTGCCTGCACGTGCCATATAGGTTACGCCTGCAACGTTGCGGGTGGCACATTGCAGCACGTTGCATGCACGTGTCATATAGGTTACGCTTGCAACGTTGCCGGTGGCACCTTTCAGCACTTTGCCTGCACGTGCTGTATCGGTTGCGCTTGCAACGTTGCGGGTGGCACATCGCAGCACGTTGCCTGCACGGGCTGTATAGGTTACGCTCTCAAAGTTGCGGTTGGCACATTGTACCACGTTGTCTGCACATGCCGTATATATACGTCACTCTCGCTATGTGTCGTGTGTGATAGAGTAAAATTTGTTTGTAGAGTGATAATATTAAATTACTTTTTTAATATGTTTTTTATTTATTATTGTAAATGTTTATGGCAGCATACATGGTATACTGTCTGCCATATATTAATGATTAATATGAACATGTTAGTAGAAATTTTGGGGTACCAATAAACACACAGGAAAATACCCTAGGCTTTGATAGATTATTTTGATTATTAGAAATGTAGGCCTAATATTTGATTGCGATTGTATATATTAGTATTAGAGTGGTATATAGGCTACATTGAGTGCATGGTAAACTCCTATGTTTAATTTTTTGAATTGTTTGCAAAAGTAGTTTTAGTCAGTTTTATGATGTTTATTTTATGTACAAGACTCAGTGATACTGCAGTGAGACCGACATATTTTTCGTATGCTGCTTCTCTTTAAATCCAAACAACTTTCCTAATCTCGAAACAAATTATCTTATTTGCTTTGTTTTTATTTGATTCTGAACCAATGGCTAATATAATTCGACATGGATTTGACAACTTCATTTGACAACTTAATTACGGTTACGGCCGAAGACAACGAAATCTCTACAACAAAAATTTGCAATCAACTATAGTAACGACAATAATAAGTCTTCTAATTTACGGTGTGTTTCAAATATTTTCTTATTGGATATAGTAAAAAATGGCATGTTTTCGTCAAGTAAGTAATTTTTGTAGAAAATTAACATTATTTATGTTTGTTAAATTTTGGTGCTGTGCGGTATATTTTGTTTAAATGTGATTATTTCAAATCGTACATCGAGTTTTCATTTCTCAAATGTTGGCAAAACTACATGCGCAATTCGTTTCGTCCTTCCTTTCTTGCTCTGTATAATCCGTTGTGATCAGTGGTGATTTTGTGGTTAAGTCGTTTCTGTGTTTTTGGAAAAAAGTTTGATTTTGCGGTATTATTGCCGTGGAGGAAATATCAAAAGCTATAAGTTTTTCAGGAAAGATCGGTAAGTGTTTTTGTTTAACACCTTATTGAATCTTTGTGTTTTAAAATGTTAGAAAAACAAAAGTGGTAAGGTTCACGAGGAAGAGGTTAAAGAGCGGGGAAGTGTAGAGATGGGGAGGGCAAGAGATTGGTGAAGCTGAAGCATCAGAGTATAAATATCTTGGGGTGGTGCTACATGAAAACCTTGGGTGGAGGAGCCAGGTACAGATAGTTGTCTCGAAGGGTAGGAAGGTGCTGGGAATGCTGGGTAGGATATTAAGGGGAACCAGCGCAGAGGTGAAGGAGTAGGCCTACTGCACCATGGTCCGCCCTACTCTGGAATATGCTGCAGCAGAGTGGGACCCACATTGTGAGGTGGAGGTAAAGGAGCTGGAGAAAGTTCAAAGAAGGGCAGCCAGGTGGGTGAAGGGTAGGTGGAGAAGGCAGGGTCAGGCTGGCGACGATGAAGGCAATTTCAGGCCTTCAGTGATGGTGAGGAACTTGGGATGGAGCACCCTAAAGGACAGGAGGAAGGTGGAAAGACTGGTGAGAATGTACAGGATGGTGATGGGAGAAGGGGGATGGAGTGCACTGGATGGACAATTAGGGAAAGGCTTTTATAAGAGAAGGGGATACAATAGTAAGAAGGTACAGTGGGTCTGGCGGAGAACGGAGCGGGGCCGGCAGTCAATGCTAGTTAGGACGGCCAGGGAGTGGAATTTGTTGCGGGAGGAGGTGGTGTCAGTCGGGGGAGTGAGACAGTTTAGAAGGGCTGTGGAATGGATATTGTGAGGGGGTTGGAATGCTTGCCACCGGGCAGTAGCCAAATCGCAGGCCATTATAGTATTATTCTTATTATATAATATGTCGTACAAATACGAAGGCCTAAAATACTAAGCAGGCCAAATATACAACTAGATAGGTAAAAGTTAAGTATTTAATAATATCTATACCCTCCCAATTGGGCTTTCACCCAGTGGCAAGTGGACTTCTCACCATCCCCCTTATGCTAACCCTCCAACCCCCTCCTAAACCTGCCCATCCCTCTCACAGTCACCAACTCCTGCAGAAAATTCTACTCCCTCACAGTCCTCACAAGCATAGACTGTCTACCCCTTTCAGTCCTCCACCATACCCTCTGTATCTTTTCATTGTTGTTTCCCCTCCCCTTGTATGCTCCCTTAGACAACTTACTGAGCATCCCTCCCCATCCACCCTCATTATTTGTCACCTTGTACATGCTGACCAGTCGTTCTCTATTCTTCTCTCCTTCAGTGGTTTCCATCCTAATTTCTTCATCATTCGGGTCAGCCTAAAGCTACTTTCCTCCTTCCCATCTATTCAACACCCATCTCACTGCACTTCTCGGCACCTTCTCCAGCTCCTTCACCTCCACCTTAACATACGTATCCCACTCTGCGGCTGCATATTCCAGCACGGGCCTAACCATTGGGCAATATGCCTTTTCTTTCACTTTTCTGCTAGCTCCCTTCAACACCCTATGCAAAGGATTAAGTCTGGGGGTGACCTTCCCACCATATTATAGGAGAGAATTTAAGAGACTGAAGAAGTGTTGGCAGTGTCATGCTACACTACAGTATGGTATTGATGAAGCAGGTTGGAAAAAAGCTAGAAACTAATATCAAATAGGCAAGGAATGAATACCAGCAAAACATGGTGAAATAAGGCAAATAAAATGATTAGCAGAATATTTTTGGTTATCTGAAGAGGGAAAAGAATACTATTGTTATCTGGTAAATATAGTTTGACTTTAACAATGCACAAAGAGAAATTTGATCTATTTCAGCTTCATGTTTCAATCATGTTTTCACCATTCTTCAATACTTTTAGGTGTAATTAACTTAAGAAGAAAACTGTTTTAATGTTTTTTTTACTGCAGTAATTCCATGTAAAGAAAAATAATTATTATTTGTTGGAGTTGTTAATGTGTGAGCAGTCTGTAAAATGTAGAATTCAAGTGAATGCTCACATTCTTGTTAACTCTTAAGAAAGCTGCATTCCTCTTTGTCTCAAGCTATCTTCGTTACAGATGTGAAGAAAATGAATAGGTTTCAAAGTAGAAAAAGACCTTTGATGTCATTATCAAAACGATAGCTATCCCGGCGAGCAGTTCAAAAGACAATTGAGGATTTGGAAAGAATATGGGTGAGAAACAATTCTTCTGGACCTAGCCAACAAGGAATTTTGATGGAAGATGTTCGTGTTGATAAAGGGGTCGAAAACATTGAGAGCTCAGATGGAAATTTCAGTGAAAACTTACGCGTAAGTGATGCAGAAAACTCGCACGTAAATGATGGAGACATAAGTGGAGAAGACTTGAGTAGAAATTTTAGTGTAGCTGATGCAAATTTTAAATTTGATGAATCTATAAGTAGTCAAATTTCATCAGACTGTTGTGAAAGTTCCGATTCTAGTAATGAGGATATTGGAAGTTCGTTCTAAAATGATAGTGAAGTAAGAAATGTCAGTAACGATAGTACAGATTCGCTGAAATGTGATTTGACATCATGGGCTGTAGAGTTTAAAATTACCCACAATGCTCTTACGTCACTTCTGAAAATTCTGAATAACAATGGGCACAATTTTCCCAGTGATTCAAGAACACTTCTGAAAACCCCAAGAACAACGTCAGTAATAGCTATGAAACCTGGAATTTACCATCATTTTTACTTTTCAGAGGCTATCAGAAGTATGTTGCTTTTGTTAAAATATTCAGGAAGAGAACTTGACGTTCTACATATTATGATCAATGTAGATGGCCTACCTATTGCCAAATCATCATCATCGTGTTTATGGCCGATATTATGTTCCGACATAGTTTTGAAAACGGTACACATGATAGGTCTTTATCATGGTAAAGAAAAACCATCTAGTGCAAATGAATTTCTGGGTGAATTCGTCAGAGAAGCTAAAGAAATTGTAAATAATGGCTTTTTGTTTGAAAATAAATTGGTCGAAGTAAGAATTCGTGGGCTAGTGTGTGATGCTCCAGCAAAAGCATTTGTACTCAATGTCAAATCTCATGGGGGTTATCACAGTTGTACCAAGTGTGCAATTGAAGGTGATTACCTAGAAAAAAGAGTAAGTTTTCCAGGAAAGTGTCAAACAAACAGAACAAATGAGAGGTTTTTGCGCAATACTTACGAAGATTACCACAAGGAAGAAACAGTTTTGGCATCAATACCCCACTTTGGCTGTGTTACAAATGTGCCACTTGATTATATGCATGTTATATGCCTGGGTGTTATGCGGAAACTTTTAAATTTGTGGTTGTTTGGACAACTGGTTTTTCGGTTACCAGCTCGGAGTGTGAATTTGATATCGGAACGGTTAGTAGCAATGCTGGGAAGTGTGACCTGTGAGTTTTCTCGTAGGCCAAGGTCACTACATGAATTAAAACATTGGAAGGCCACAGAATTCAGACAGTTTTTGTTGTACACAGGACCTGTAGTGTTAAAGTCAGTGCTAAAGCAGCATTTATATGAGCATTTTTTGACTCTCCATGTTGCAGTGTCTATTTTAGTGTCAAAGAATTTAAGCTCACATTTCAGTTACGCTCATGCTCTGCTGGAACATTTTGTCAGTTATTTTGAAATTTTGTATGACAGACAGTATATATCTCATAATGTGCAATCTCTTTTGAACATTACAGATGATGTGAAAAATATCGGAGTACTTGATGAGTTCAGTGCATTCCGCTTCGAAAATTTTATGCAAATTATTAAGAGATGTAAAAGAAAGCATGAGAAGCCATTACAACAGATAGTAAGGCATTATGCTGAAAACAAATTTTTACCGTGTGATAGAAAAGTTCCTGAAATTCTGAGCAAAGTTATGCCAAAATGCTTTAATATTCATGAATATGACCCAATATTAAATCATATGTTTGATGTTGAACAGTACAAGAAGATAAGTCTGAAATCCATGACTGTTAACTGTAATGATGGGAGAAATTCTTGTGTTTTGATGAAGGATAATTCATTTTTTTCTGTTGAAAACATTGTACTAGACAAAAACACAAGGGAATTTCTGTTGGTTGGGCGCAAGAACAAGAAAATACGGCCATTGTTTGAGAAACCTTGCTCTTCAGGACTCTAAAAATTTATATTGTTGAGAGTTATCCCCTTTTAACAGTTCAGAACTGTGACGATGTTGTGTCCAAAGTTTGGGGAATGGAGTTGAATGACTTGTGCATAATGGTACCAGTAATTCATGAATCTAAACAATACAGTGATAAAATTATGGATCTTTTACAGGTATGAAAAAGTTTGCTGTAATTGAATTTGAAGATGGTGTTCAGTGTGTACCACTTACATGGTTAAATACAGACAGAAAGATATGCAAGTGGCCTCCGTATGAAAACCAGTACAGAATCAACAAAGCTATTGCAAACTGTGAGTCTCCATCATTAGATTGGAAACATCATCGTGTCCTGCGGGTTTTTGCTACAACAGGTACGTTTCATTCTGCAATATCTACAGTAATATTTTATGTTAAGTTTCGAAGTGTGAGCTATAACTAATGTCTGTGTGAGATTGGGAAATATTAGTCACGTAGGCCTACTCTTTTTTTTTATGAAAAAGCAGCAATTTATTTTAATGACATTGATAGAAATGTTAAGTATCTTATTTATTAAGCAGGTTATAAAGGTTGGTTATGCAAATAGTTTGATAGTGGATTGGTAAGAAACAAATTTAAAAACTTACCAATTTTAAGGGAGAAATGGTATAAATTTAGGAACAACAAAGCATTGAGTCTGTCTTAAGTAGCCATTACATATTATTTCTTAGCTTTTAGAGGTTTTTAAGTTTGTACTGATTTTGTCCAGGTTACCAGTTAACCACTCTAGTAATGCATTCTTCATTAGAACATTTAGTAGAAAACAGTAAGTGCGTTTTGGCATTTAAAATTTAGCTGTGTTATTTGAGGTGACTTTTTTTTGGTTTATTTAAAAAACTGTAATTTGGGAATTTTCATTAGTCTTGCTTTTTAAATTCTCCATTTTAAACAACCTAGGGAAACCATTGTGAACAAGAAAGTACAGTAATTATCAAATATACCTTTAAAACATTGTGTAGCTAGGTTGTAAAATGTAATCAAACTTATCACTAGTGCTTTACCTTTCACATGCTAGTACTTTCAAATGAAAATTTAACCTTTAACCAGACAAAACAGAACCTGTTTAAATAAACAAATGCTACTCAGTAATCTTAGCAAAAAAAAGTATCATAATTTGAAGAAATGTGTAGGCTATAATGGTAGGGTCTGTCAAAACTATTAAATTGACAAATTATTGAATTATTGATTGGTTTGATGTATGTGTTCCTACTAATGAAATTAATGAATATATTCACTTTCCAGAAACTTATCAAAGGGCCATTGAGAAATTAAAGGAGGCCGAGATATTTTCCGACGTAGAAAGTACAGACAATGAGGTGAGGAAGAAAAGAAGAATAGTACCAGCAAGGGTCCCATCATCTGACAGTGAGGAAGCAAATGATGATGCAGATAATGTAGTGCTTCCCACATACCCTCAGCCACCGGCTACTGATGTATTTAGTCAAAGCACAGTTGCACCAAGAAGTAAGACTGTCTCTGTTGGTGTGCAGACTGACAACACAGTTTCTGAAGGAGGTATGTTCAGAAAAAATTACATGTGAATGAAAAATACTTCGTGTATAAAAGATGTTGCATCATTTTATATACTGAAACAAAAGTGGAAGTAACTTTTACAAAAATTTGGTCACTTTTATTGCTGAATGCAAAAATGGTTGCAAAGTATGTTGTCGCTACCTTAACTATTAATAATGGTACAGCTGTGTCACCTACAGTTATTGCTAAATGTATATTTCAACAAGACTGGAGGTTAAAATGGTTTTCTCTGATGTATTACATAAACACACATTTTTCGTAGTAATACTTGCATGATGAAAAAGGAAAGAATTTTGTTTTAGTGTCAGCTGTTACCATAGCTTGAATGTGACATCAAACATGACCTGATTTGAGTAACTCGTTTAAAAACATAATGAAAATTGAGGAACGATTTAATTTTATTTAATACTGTGCTGATCAAGTCCTTTCCATTAAACAAAAAGTATTTCTTCATGCAATAGTCATTTAGTTGTCTTTCGAAGATTTAAATACTTCATTTGTGTAGTGATTTTCGCTTTGTAAATTACAACTGAAACAACAATGTAGCTAACACAGAACATGACATGGGTGTTCGACACTTTGCAGGCGTGCGTGGTGCGACCAAGGTGACATCGCGAAGTCTATATGTAAGAGACAAAAAGATACACACTGTTTACCTACCCTATATTCCTACCTTGGGTGTTTGCTGCTGTTTCTACTGTAGACATAATCATTTAGAATTGGATAAAAGGACAACCATTTATGGGAAGTTCATTAATATTGATTCCTGCAGGCATATACTGTAGAACCTTGATTTTAAGAGGGCTCACAGTGCCTAAGGATGAGCACTGAAAATCGATGCCTACTTAAAACCTGGTACACTGAAAATAGGAGTTCTTCTGTAATACATCCTTGCAAAATACAAAGAAGAAAATTTGTTATTTCTTGCTAAAACCACATGTTTAAACCATGTTGCACGAATGAAATTGCTCAAAGTGAGCAGTAGGAGCTTCAATACTCCCACGGTTATTTACAATAGTGTTTACAGGCCTACTGACAAGAAATATTTAGTTCCTTGGCAAAAATAATTTGCATGCCTATGTATTCACCTCAAATGTTTGCAAACGTATATTACAGGCTATGAGCTATGTAAATTGGGTTAAAATTGAGTGGTTCTAATTGCATGAAAACATACATTATAAGCATGCACATGTAAAGTTTCATTGCAATATAAATCATATGGTAACCATATGATTGGAAAAAAGATTTCCATTAAAAAAACACATTTAAAACATAAAAAGCTCCTACTGAAGTTTGAACCACAATTTTTGATGGTTTACATGTTTTTATACAGCTACATAGCACATAAACACAAATGTCCTGTACAAATCTATATAAAACAAACTTATACTTGGAAATGTTCTTTTCTTATCAAGATCGCAATTACATCTTCCATGAAAATGTGACTTGGAGATAAAAATATATTTATTATTCACTTGAAGTTTGGCACAATTCTGGCGAGTGAGCATTGTAAAATTGTGGCCCCTATGGAATTAGTCTTGCTTTGGTCCAGAATGTTAACAAGTTTCTAAGCACTTCAACAGCAAGAAAAAACATTCAGTTAACAATTGCATGTTTTGTCAAAAACTGTCTGTATCGCTCTTTTTCTTTTTCTATATTCCAGTGCTACAGGCGACAAGTGAAAAATCTCTCCAACATAACTGCATATTCTGTAGATGCTCGTTCAATGTAAAATTGATGTAAGAAGTAATCTTTTATTTTCAAAAGGGTTATAAGACTGGGATGAAGAGAAATATTGATCAAGCAAAAAATTGTCAATGTAAAAATACAGTTTTATTAAACTTAAGTTTCAGCAGTGCATCAAATGCATCCATAGTGAGCTGCTACTTATAAAAGCGATCAGTCATGGCACAGAAATAAAAAAAATTGTAACTAGAAAATTTCTTAAAGCATGAGCTACAGTTATCACTGAGGTTTGCTAATAATAATTTATTTTATTGTTTGGTATCTAAATACAAGATTTGTGATAATTATAAAAGTACAACATTTATAACAATAGTAGCTTAAGTCCTCTGTGTCAAAAAATTATTACAGATGGAATTTTACTTGTTTCATTCTTGTTTCTACATTTCCACTGTGCTGTTTTCAAGCCAGCCACCTTCAGTTGAACGTAAAATGTCTTGTGTGTGCAAGTGTACTCACAATAAGTACTGCAGACATACACCTGTGCTCCATAGATAATCTTTTATGATTACATTATTGTAAATTGTTTGTTCTAGTTATAGAATGTCAGAGATTAATGCTGAGAAAAGTAAATTTGTTGGCACTCAAAGTTGATGCAATCATAGAAAAGTTGGAACGTTTTGAACCAACACCAAGACATGAACCAACCAATGGTGCGACTGACATAATGTCGAGGTTTCCAGTGGATTGTGATGTAAACTTGGAAGAAATGGAAAACCTTCTGTTAAAGGAAGAAAATGCATCAGTTGTGGTATGTGCCCTATGTTTTTAATTTCTCATACTTACAGATGTTTAGTCCTGCATAGTACAAAGGCCTGTTTATCTTGATTGTTTCTTAACTGTTTCAGGTTAATAGTTTGACATATCTTGGTGGAAACACTTTGACCCAACTAGTGCTTAACATAATAAAGAAGGTCATCACCAACACTTATGTATTAAACTTCAGTTGGTTAGGTGCAAAGCAAAAGAGACCCATGAAAGACCTGAACATAGCAAAAATTGTACTGAGTAAGTACTGTAATATTTTTTTCATGTTATAACTTATTCTAAACTTATTCGATGATCAAAGAAGACTGTATAAAGATGGAAAACAGCAGCTTGGCTACTTATAACTAAAACATGTGCTGGGTTAACAGATTACCACCTGCCATCTTCCAGTAGTACTTATCTACTCTTTGCCCGAGGAAGCCAAGTTTCTTGGCGAAACATTGCAAAACATGCTTGCATGCAAAAAAGTGTCATCCAATTATGTGTGTATCAATCTCTACAGTAACATGTGAGTACCCGGAACCCTTCAATTATAATATGTATTTAGGTGCCTAGTAACCTTTGTCTCCTTTTACAATAAATTAATATGATAAGTTTGCTTTCACTAAGCCAGAAGATTTGCTGAGAATAACATGTTTAAGCAAATTGAATATTTACCAGTGTTCACCAGTAACCTTTTTTTTTCCTAAGGTATTCAGTGGCTCGCAGAATATGATCACCAGGGGCGTAGCCAGGGGGGGGTTTTAGGGGTTCAAACCCCCCCCTTAGCAGCAAATTTTAATTAAATTTCTTATTCATCACTCAAACAAATTTCATATTAACAATTAATAAAAATTTATCATTACAATATTTAAATTTAAGTACCGAAAACAGCTAAATACCACTATTTTACACCTTAAAATCCAAATTTTCCCGGGGGGGGGGACCCCCGGACCCACCCGCTTTAATACGGGGGGGGGGGGGGGGTTGCATGCTTCTTAACACCCCCCATACACAAATCCTGGCTACGCCACTGATGATCACTGTCACAATTAAAAAGCAGCAGTGTACATATTGCACTAGTCACAACTGTGGAAAGATTATGCAGTGCTTTTTATAAGAGTAACTTCACCTATTCATTAGGGATGCCCTTCAAGAGTCATTGTTGAGTTGAAGATGGCAGCCATTCATAACAAAATCAAGCAAGTCATGGCAGCATAGCTAGATGCAATTGCATTTCCATCATTGTCACATCTAAAGGAGTGTGTGTAGGCATGAGAAACCAATATGGCAGGCAAAGATGTTGCTTCTCAGTACGTTTGTGATTCTTGTCAGTATTTAGAATATTTACATACAAAATTTGTGTAAACATTCTGTGCAATATGTACGTGCTTCTCAATCACTCAATTTTTGACATTGTTAAGAAGGTAACACTTTAAATTTCTGAATATTTTACATGAAACAGTATACATAAACTGACAGTGCATTACAAAATGCTCATAATTATAAACATTTGACAATATTATGTAAGTAACAAAATAACTACAGTACAAATTTCACTGCACAGAACATGGCTGAAACTAAATTGATCTCTTGCTCGACTCTCCAATAAGTAATGGGACTATGTTTTCATTGAGCAAAATCATTTACAAAAAAGTTGTCTAATATATCTAAGCTACTTTTAGAAATCATCATAATGCTCCGCAGAGTTTCTGTATCTTATGCCTTAAATACACATTTTCATTCAATTTCAAAAAAATGGAGGTAATTCATATGGTTTAGGTCCTGACCTTCATACCGAAGTTAAACTATTTATCTTTGCCCCAAGTTTTGAATGTTAGTTTTTAACCTTTTGTATCCTCTGTGTGAATGATGGTTGGTTATGTTCAGATCTGCTTTAACGAATGATGAGATTATGATAGTGTGTTAATGTACTAGTTATGTAAAAAAGTGAACACTTCGCCAACTAATTTCAGGAGCTGTGCGGATTGCTGCACCTACGGCAACCGAGAGAGATATCTGTGTAATAATCTCAAACTGGATGAAGCATGCAAAAACCCGACAAGAAAGAAGTAGGTAAGAAATTTTTTTGGAGTTAATTGGTTTTATACAATGCCAACTATACCTAACCCAAAATTTTTGGTCTACATACGTTTTTTTAGAGATTGCTTTCTGAAGAATAAATGCACCTAGGGTAACCTGGTTCCACAAATTAATGTTCCAAGCCTCTGAAGTAGCAGCTATCAATTTCTGGTATATCTGATAAAAATTAAGTTGTTCCCTGCTCATTTATTGTTGAAACTTATAGTAATATAGTTTTTGCTTTTAGAAAACAAGTTCGTATGTACAAACCGCCTAACCCCCTTTTTACACTTCTCAAGGGACCAGCCGAAATCTGAGTAAAAAACAGTAAAATTTAGAAAGAGAACAGCTGTACATCATGTAAATGAGGCATTCGGGAATATATGTAAATGAGGGAATATTCAAAATCCAGTGGTCCAAAGACAAGGATTCTACCGGGTACTGTATTTCAAATTGTCAGGATGATTTTCATGATATTTTAATGATGTGATCTTCAATACTTAGTTTAACTATCAAAAACTAACAAAAAAGTCAGAAAATGTATTTAAAGTTCAAGAAATTACCTAAGATGTTTAATTACTGCGTAATATTGTAATTTTTGCTTAGCTCATGCTTTGTTTTACTGAAAGGTAAAAAAATATTTTCAACTTCTAAATAACACAGTGAATTACTACTAAAGATCCATTGAAATTTTGCAAATCTTAACTTCCTACCAACTTGTATTATTTTACTTCATTTGATGAACAAAGCCTTTTCTCTTCCTTAATTCTGTGAACAGAGCCTTGTATGGACTGGTAGCTTTCTTATCACATAATTGTGATGGTAGGCAGGCTTCAGCTTGAAAGTTCTAACAGAATCATAAAATATTAAATTTATCATATCCAAGCTTTTTAATTAAATGGCTCTTTTGTGCTACTCTAGAAGATACCAGATCTATTTCTATGGAAAATGTCATTGGTACAACAAAAGAGTATTTTTAGTAGGTTAATATATAGTATTTTGTAAGCTTTGATTCTTGACTATCCACACTAATTAACTGAGAACAGTACTGTGGAATGCCTTATGGTTTGAGATGATAAATACAGTAATTACAATTTTCTCAGTGTTAGGTACATTATTTATTGCTTTAGATATTAATATACATATGATGTGTGTTGTGTATACTGTTGCATCAAGATTTTAGCTTGTTAACAACTTGCATGCCATTCTGTGAAAACTGCATTTAAGAAATCGTATCTTTTAATAGATATAAAAGAACTTTGTATAGTTAGATTTTTTGTGATTGAGTAGTATTTTTATAGTTAATTTGTGATAGTCATTGTTGTAGCCAATTCCATGGTTGACCGGCTAATTGGGTGCTCCACTTGAGGATAATCAAGATGTTATAACTATGCAGTGTTTTATAGTTTCTGAAAAATTGGTTTCACCAGAAGACCTGGTAATCCCAGCAATATTTTTAGCTTCATTTGCAAGGGATCATGTTCTAACTTTTTTTTTGTTTGGGCCAAATTTTTAGTTTATATTTTTTAAAAAAAATTTCCCTGCAAATGTTTAACTTAAGTTATTATGGTATGCCAATTAAAACACTGGCAGTTCATTATAATAGGAGCAACCATACCCTGACCTTTAAGTAGTAGAAGAGCTGTAATTTTAATTTACTTCCAGTAAAACAATTTTTGTTTATACTAAATATGCGATAATTTCATTTCAGATAGTTAGTAAATCATAGTGATTGAAATATTAATTTGTAATTTAATTACGAAGTACTCTAAAGAATGATCAGTATACCAACGTGATGATAAATTTCTAACAGTCCAGTCACTTGTCTGCATATGGTGTATGTATAACTAAACATAATTGAAAATTAATTCCATACAATTATTGCAGACTAGGGTTTAGAATTTTTCCACCATTTAATTTAAACACGAAAAACATTTATTTTTAACTGCATCATTATATTGTTGTTGAAAAACAGCTGTTACCTTCCTGCAATTTACATTGCTTTTCTGTGGTTCCAGTCACTAATTTTATAGTTCTTTTTTTTTTTGTTTTTTCCCTTTTTTACACTTGACTAATTTAGATAAGATGGAAAAGTCATTCAAAGGTGCTATGTAGTCATTTTCAGTGCTCATTGTTGGTTACTATAGAATGAAACTGTTCAAAGTGGTATAATAATACACTGTATCTGCATTGTACAGAGTATAAAAATGGCCTGATTTGAAGATGTGAATTGGTTTATAAAATTATGATATTAAGTTGTAAAAGATTTTTAATGAAATTCTGACTTTGTGACATTTTGTTGTTAATCTTTACAGTGAAATTCTTTCTTGCAGGAAACGGAATGCAAATGAAGATGATGAAACATTGGAGTAAGACATGTGCTGTGCTTCCTTTGCTCATTTCACACTACAAATTTCAGTGGGAAATATGATTTTGTTTTCGTCCTTTTTTCCTTGGTTTATTTTTTCATGTTCAGCAAATAGTTGGATAATGAACTTCTTTTTTAATTACTGTATTGCTCTGAAAAAAAGCGGCATATTTTTTTCAAATTTTTGGAGCTATAAAACTTGTAAGTAGCGTATTATTGCGTGTTTAGAAAAAAATATTTTTTTTTTTTCAAACAAAATTGCAAAACGTACAAAAGTTTTGTACCCGCACGCTGCTACCAGTAGAAGCCATCTTGCCCAGCAATAAAATTATAGCTGTATATCTAGAGAAAAAAATTTAATACACACTACATTCAATTACTAATGTATGCGAAATAACATGTGCATCGTAACTCTTTTGTTTTCGTTGTGATGAAAACAACTGAACTTCCAATCATATCACGCTGGCAATGTAAACACGGGCACATACCAATGAACAGCGTAATTTCTGTCATCGCATGGGGGCACAATGTTCTGTTGGAACAGCAGCTGCTAGCGCAAGTAGTTCATTGGTTAAAAGAGGTGGAAGCAGGGGCACAGCATTTCAATTGGAACAGCAGATGCTAGCACGAATTCATTGGTTACAAGTATAGCGAGAAGTGGGGGCATGGTATTCAGTTGGAACAGCAGTTGCTAACGCGAGTAGTTCATTGGTTAAAAGCATAGGGAGAAGCGTACATGGAACAGCCTGTGCGGCATGTGGTTTCGGTTTTGTCGTAACCCCGCAGGGTATTGTGGTTTTTTGTATTTTGTTTTAGATGGGTATAACACACTTTAAACAGAAAATTTATCTTCAAAATATGTTTTTTTTTACGGTTTTAATTTAAATAAAAGCAGTTTTGCTTTCACCTGCCACGTGGTGTTTTTCACAGTTTTTAGCACTACAATTACTTCCGTAGAGTTGATCTATCTATGGAAAGCATGATCGTAAACTTATATTCAAGGGCGGCTTATTTTGGAAGCAATACGGCAATAGTTTCAATTGTAATCATTCATTTAAGTAAGAATACATTGTGAATTTTTTGAAGTTTCCTGAAAGAATTTGTATTAATTTGCATTTTTTGATATACAGTATTCAATTTAAATATTACTTTTTTTATTACTGAATTTAGGAAATTACCTATGGTTAAATAAGTATCATGTTAAAGTTACATCTTAAAGGGCGTTAATTGTTTACTTATTTTTTTTACGTACATTTAAAACCACATGGTTTAATTCTGGAATGTTAAAATAACTGTCATCGTTAAATATTAAAACATCTAAGTTGTGTAATCCATGACAAGATGTTCACAAAAACATGGCAGCGCAGCAGCAGCATATTAAATAGATGTAAATAACAGTATGACCAAGATGGAAATTTCGGAAAATTTTTCTATTATCTGTATTGTGCTACATTTATATACAAAATAAAGTGATACAGACACTAAATATAATATAGAACATAGTTATGGCTGTGAATGCATCCAGTTTCTTAAGCGCATCGAGTCACGCCGGAGGTATTTATATGCGGTAACGTCTGCCTGTTTTAGATTTGCGGAATGTTTTATTAACCTATTTTTATAAAAATAATTCATACGGTTTATAATATAAAACGCCATTAAATAATACATTGTGTGCTGAATCATGTCTTAACAATAATTATGCCGAATGGTTGTGCTTTAATTTTGAAGTGTAGTGAAGATGAACCCTTAACCCCTTTACTTTAAAAACCGATCTTTTCAGTACCCAAAAACGGTTCCGGTCCGGGGGCGTGTAACCGAGGAACAAACCCGACCCATCCCTATTGAAAACTAATTTATTCCTTTTTGGTACATTACATGATAAAGAAAGGTCAAGAGTGGTTTAATTACAGTGTGTGATCTTCATTAAATGATTTAAGTTTTTTTATTAATATAATGCAATGAAATTTTTTTCCCTTATATCAGGTAAGATTTCTTTTTTAATAGGCTGTGGTCCTTTAAGAAAAGTTTTAAAAAAATTTACAATATAAATTTTTTTTAATGGCCGTACATCTGATGAAGTTAAAAGAAAGTATGCTTGTATAGCAAACTCATCCTCTTGAATGCCCTGTTATGATCTGAACATGATAAAACTTAATATATGGTGGTTTGCACGTGATTGATTCAGTATTATGACTTAATTGGTTTATAATTCAATATATTTCTCCTCACGCACAATAAAAATTATTTCTCAATTATTATGAGCATTTCCTCATTTATCGACTGGTTATAAGTATATATTTACATATTTAATATACTGTATCAACCCGTTTTATATATATATATATATATATATATATATATCCCCCTTCATAACAATTTCATACTGTATTGTTTTTGCAGACTTTTTTTTCACACTACTTTGGCCTCTTTAACACTAAAACTGCAAGTTTAATTTACTTTTTACTGGATAAAGGAAGTTATACAATCATATTCAAATGAAATTGTATTATGTATGTCATTAATGTTCCAAAATAATACGCACAAATGTGTTATTGAATGTAATATTTTTTAATACAAAAAAAAAATCATGTGTATAATTTTTAATATGTATGTACTGTATAGTCTAAAATATTGTGATATTGTTTTGTGTGTATGGTTTTAACAGTGTGTGCATAAATATAAAATGTATGAAGATATGTGTTTTTATTTATAAAACGGTGTTCCTCTTCATTTGCAACATAGAAAACAGCATTACATTACAAATTTTTGTTTAACTTTAAAAGACATTGAAAACCTTTTTCACTCTATCTGTTACGTTAGTGCAGAATTTATTACATGTGGTCATTCTCTGTTTGTTGGTATTGTGAAATATTTCAATTCAATAGATAATTGAATAACATCCCAAAAAGTAAGTTTTTGTCTAGTGTATGTAATTTCTTCTTAGAGTATGAGAAACCTAACTGGCATAACTTTTTCATTGAGATTCTGGACATGAGCCAGACATGTTGGTGATGACAGGTGCTAGAAAGGTACAGGAAAAGTGCCCATTGCATATATACTGGGCAGGTGCATATCATGTGCTGCATATATGTAGGAAAGGTACCTGTAATGTGCCCTTTATGTGCTGGGCAGGTGCAGATCATGTGCTGCATTGGTGCAGAAAGCATGCCTGTCATGTCTCATAAAGGTGCAGGAATCGTGCCCTTCATGTGTTGGTTAAGTGCTGGGCAGGTGCAGATCATGTGCTGCATGGGTGCTGGTAACGTGCCAGTTGTGATGTACAGGCAACGTGCCAACTAGCACGTTGCCTGCAAGACACATTGAAACGTTACTGGCACCTATTCCGCCTATTAGTGGCACAACGTTGCAAATGTGCCCTTTGTCGTGCAGGCAACGTGCAGGCAACGTTGCCGTGCTGTTAGGGTTCTTGTCGAATTTTTTACTTCATCACAGCCGAACCGTTGGAGGAGTTGATAATGGATTCAATTTAAAATATTTGAAAAATCTCTATAAAACAAATATAAGTATTTGTAAGATATATTATATAAGTATTTGTAAGATATGTGTTATTATATATTTGTAAGATATATATAACTTTAATATATCTCACAAATACTTATATTTATAAGTATTTGTATATTTATAATGCCCAGAAGGCATTTAGAAATGTGTTTGATAAAAATGAGAAACGAATTACAGTCATGTGCTGTTTCTCGAGTAATGCTAAAAACAGTGCAAAATAAATAGTTTTATATATTATGTAATTGAATGCAAATTTTAAGTGATTTTATAATAATTTTTGTGATCAAAATTGTATTTTAATATATTGATTCAATTGTTTTGTCTTTTTATTTTTTTGGTTCAAGCATAACTCACGAACTACTAACCGGATTTATATGAAACTTGTTTGCTAGCGATGTCTTTTTCTAAATTAAAAAAAAGTTAATGTATGATAACAAATTTACAGAAAGGGTTGAATACAATTTTATAATATAAGATCGTATCTTTGAAGTTAATTAAGTAAAATGTACGATATTGGGTATGAACAGTAAAGAATCAAAACCTACCAACTCCCTTTCACCGATTTCCGAATTTACATTCCATAAGGGAGTAAAAGGCGTAACATTGCTTTCATGACGATAAATTTATGCATTAGAATCTTCTAGAACAAAATATACAAGACACAGCTATAAATAAATACATGGAGAGCTACGATATGATATTCATCTGTAACCAATCCTCTACTGAAAGGATTGACTACACGTGTTGCGTAGCAGGAGAAAACACGAAATATCTAAGATATTAAGGCAACAGTCGAAGTGTTACTATGAGAAGTGTAACTGGCTACAAAAAGACATGAGGCTAGGTAACGATAGTGTAATATATTTTCTTGATATGAAATTTACAATCATCACAGCTGAAGTACAATAAAGAACGAACATACGACATCAGAAAGGTATCTTTATAAGAGATTCACTATATATTCAATGCTTAACAAATGAAGGCAAGAGACTAACATCACAATTTTTCCTAGTGATACATCCCACGTATATACATAACCGTAACGCTTCAATATACGTAAGAAATTACGTTTACACTAAATGTCTAATAAATGTGCCTCCTGAAATAACGTAAGAAAAGGAGGGGTGGACCTGGAGAGGGAAGAGGGGGGGATCAAGGGGAAGGAGCGCCGTACCAGGGGCCATGCTGACTAGCGGTGCACATCCTTTTTGTAAATTTTATAGCAATATAATTTATAGTAAATATAGTAAACATAATATCTCTCCGCGCCACCTCGCGCGACCGCGGAGCTACCGCGCCACCTCGCGCGTTCGCCCCAACACACGCGGCGCGAGACCTCCCACACGTGAGTAGTGCGACTTGGGCGGTTCGGGACCACCGCGGAAACCATGCCAGACCCAGACACAGTACCTCCTACTGCGGCGGTGGATCGGGTGGCGGTTCGCATCCCGCCGTTCTGGCCCGCAGATCCCGAGATGTGGTTCGCGCAAGTCGAAAACCAGTTCGCGATTGCAGGAATAACCGCAGACAGTACGTAATTTCATTACGTGGCGGGCAACCTGGACTCCCGTTATGCTACCGAGGTGCGCGACATCCTCACGCAACCGCCAGCCACGGGCAAATATGAGAAACTGAGAACGGAGCTGGTCAAGAGGCTAAGTGCTTCGCAAGCGAGGAAAACCAAGCAGCTGCTGGAGACCGAAGAGATGGGCGATCGGCGTCCATCCCAGTTCCTCCGACACCTCCGCGGCCTGGCGGGGACAGCTATCCCAGATGACCTCCTGCGATCCTTATGGCTGGGTCGGCTCCCATCGCCTACCCAAGCGATTCTGGCCACGCAGACTAAAGCATCATTGGATGCGTTGGTCGACCTGGCCGATGCCATTGCAGATACCAACCCCCAGCCGCAGGCGGCTGCAGTGTCCTCCCTGGAGGCGATGGTGGACAAGATGGCGGCCCTGATGTCCGCGAAGATCGGGGAAATGGCCGCGATATTGCGGCAAGAGATCGCAGCAGTTGCCACCAGCAGTGCGCAGCGCAGGAGTCGCTCGGACAGCTCGCCGCCCGCGGGATACCGCTCCCGCTCCCACAGTAAGGGCCCGCCAGGAGCCTGCTGGTACCATCGCCGTTTCGGGGACGCAGCCCACTGGTGCACCACGCCCTGTACGTACCAGACGGGAAACGACAAGGGGACGCGTTGATGGCGGCCGGCAACCCTTCCCTGCCTACCGGCCGCTGCCTGTTCATCACAGAGCGGGTTACCAAGGTACTGTACCTCATCGATACTGGCTCCGATATCTGTGTCTACCCGCGTACCCTCATACCAGGCAGGCGCCCTCAGTCCGACTACTCCCTGGTGGCCGCCAACGGCTCGCAGATCGCAACCTACGGCTTTGTCACACTCACCCTCAACTTAGGACTTCGAAGGGACTTGGTCTGGCGGTTTGTGGTGGCCGAAGTAATTAAGCCCATCCTTGGGGCAGATTTTCTCTACCACTTTGGCTTGCTAGTTGATATCCGGAATCGACACCTAGTGGACAGCACTACTTCTCTCACCTCGGTTTGTACCATTACCACAAGTCAAGTCTGTAGTGTCAAAACGCCTGCACCCCCTCCGCCGTACCCCGAGCTACTACACAAGTTCGCCAGCCTCACACTGCCTGCAGGCTTCCCCCAGCCAGTGCAGCACTCCACCGTGCACCATATCAACACCACGCCAGGACAGCCAGTGCACAGCAGACCGCGCCGCTTGGCTACAGACCGGTTGCGCGTGGCCAGGGGGGAATTCGAGGCTATGATCAAGCAGGGCACAGCCCGACCATCTGACATCCCTTGGTCTTCTCCCCTCCACATGGTGCCCAAGAGAGGAGAAGAGTGGCGACCTTGTGGGGACTACAGACTGCTGAACGCCCGCACCATCCCGGACAGGTACCCCATCCCGCACATTCAGGACTTCTCGCACTCATTGCATGGCAAGACCGTCTTCTCCACCATCGATTTAGTCCGAGCGTACAGTCAGATCCCAGTCGCCACGGTGGACATCCCCAAAACTGCCATAACCACTCCATTCGGATTGTTTGAATTCCCGTTCATGTCTTTTGGCCTCCGCAATGCTGCACAAACATTCCAGCGGTTCATGGACGAGGTCCTCCGAGGCCTCGACTTTTGTGTGTCGTACCTGGATGACATTTTGGTGGCTTCCCAGGACGAGACTGAGCATTTGCAGCATCTGACTGAGCTCTTTGACCGCCTCACGAACTATGGGCTTCTCATCAACCCTAGCAAGTGCGTCTTTGGCAAATCCAGCGTCACATTTTTGGGACACACCATCACAGCCAACGGCTCCCAACCCCTGCAAGAGAAAGTCCGTGCTATCCTGGACTTCCCCAAGCCTACCACAGCAAAGCAGCTGCGCCAGTTCACTGGCATGGTGAACTTCTATCGACGGTTCATTCCTAGGGCTGCGGCAGCACAGGCCCCCCATGCATGAGCTCTAACGAGAGGCAGCCAAAGGCAAAGATACCATCGTCTGGACGGCCGCAAGCAGCACGGCGTTCGAAGATTGTAAGGCCAGGCTCGCCTCGGCGACCCTGCTGGCCCACTCTATCCCCGACGCCCCCCTGGCTCTCGTGACGGACGCTTCGGACTTTGCAGTAGGAGCGGTACTCCAGCAACAGGTACGCAACCACTGGCAACCTTTGGCCTTCTTCTCTGCGAAGATGAATCCGGCACAGCAGAAGTATGGAGCCTATGACAAGGAGCTCCTCGCCATCTACCTAGCTGTTCGGCAATTTCGCCATATGGTCGAGGGCAGGGATTTTGCCATCCTTACGGACCATAAGCCTCTAGTATTCGCCTTCGCCCAAAACTCTGACAAGTGCTCTCCACGCCGAGCCAGGCACCTCGACTTCATTGGACAATTCACGACAGACATTCGCCATATTCCCGGCTCGGCCAATACCGTGGCGGACCCCCTGTCCCGGGTGGAATCGGTCACAGCTCCGGTCGACTATCATGCTCTGGCGCAAGCTCAAGCAGCGGATGAGGAGTTGCGGCAGTTCCTGCAGTGCGACTCCAGCCTGCGGCTGACGAAGGTCAAGATCCCGGACTCGCCACTGGAAGTCTACTGCGATGTGTCCACACCGACAGCTCGGCCTTTCCTGACCCCACAATTCCGCCGAGCGGCATTTGACATGGTGCACCGGCTGGCGCACCCGGGCATCAAGGCCACAGGGAAGTTGATCTCACAACGGTTCGTCTGGCCATCCATGCAAGCAGATTGTCGACTGTGGGCCCGATCTTGCATACCGTGCCAGCGGTCGAAGATCGCACGGCACACCTCCTCGCCGGTAGGATCTTTCATACCTCCTTCCTCCAGGTTCGACCATGTCCATCTAGACCTGGTCGGCCCTCTCCCATGTTCCCGAGGCTTTCGCTACTGCCTCACCATGGTTGACCGCTTCTCCCGCTGGCCAGAGGCCATGCCTGTCGAGAACATCGAGGCAGCTACAGTCGCCAGAGCCTTCTACACCACATGGGTGGCACGTTTTGGCACCTCCCTGAGAGCTACCACCGATCAAGGCCGACAATTTACGCCCTCCCTGTTCGCGGCCCTCGCCGCCTTGGTGGGCATGACTCACCTCCAGACCACCGCCTACCACCCGGCCTCCAACGGGATGGTGGAGAGGTTGCACCGTTCGCTCAAGGCAGCCATCCGCTGCCATGCTACCGAGCACTGGGTAGATGTCCTATCTACTGTCTTGCTCGGCATTCGAGCCGCCTGGTGGGACGACCTTCGTGCCTCCGCTGCGGAGTTGGTCTACGGCCAGCCCCTGCGCCTACCGGGGGAATTTCTCGGAGAACATCCGGACGCCCCTCGGTTCGATGCCCCCGGCCTGGTGACGGACCTCCGCCTGCACTTCCGAGACCTGCGGCCAGTTAATGGCTCGCGGCATGGTGGAACAAGGCCGTTTGTCTCCAGGGACCTTCCGACGGCCACTGAGGTCTTCGTCCGCTGCGAGGGGCAAAAGGGGTCCCTACACGCGCCCTACGAGGGACCCTTCCCGGTACTCGGCAGAACTCCGAAAACTGCAACTCTCCTGATGCATGGCCGGCGCACCACGGTCTCCATCGATCGACTCAAGCCTGCCTACATCTTGGCCGACCAGGAGCCACCAGCCACAGTCGCCCCCCCCTCCTGTGGGGGAAACACATCCCCAGCAACATCAGGGGCCCACCACGACTGCCCCTGCGCCTCCCGTGACGCGGGCCGGGCGTCGTGTACGCTTCCCCGACCGCCTGCAGGGCGGTTTTTCGTGATGTGGCACATCACTGGCACGGGGTTGCTGTAGCGGCCGTGGTCGCTGCCGCCTGCAGCGATGACCGGAGCCCTCCGGCTTCACGGGTTCCCTGCGGGCGAGCGGACAGCTGGCAGGATGCGCGCCCCCCCCCCCCCCAGGAGTACCGTTAGGCCGGCAGGCCACCCCCGCCCTGGGGGGGTCTGGCACGCAGCGAGGAAGACCCGAGAGGCGGGCCAGTCCGGCTCGGAACACAGCCACGCGCACAGGGTTGGTCATAGCATTTTGTACGCGTTCTCGCTGCCGCCAATAAAGGACGCCTCCAACTATACTGTGTTTCATTGAAATGCGATCCTACTCGTCCCGATCACAGTCCGTAGCCACGAGGCTACAATTATGTTTAATAATTCAATTTTTAAGAAGTCTAAAGGGGGGTAAGTTTTGTTTGGAAATGAAATAAGAATTTCTTCCAAGAAAAATAAGCTGAAATAGGGTTTCAAAAATAAACAGAATAAAAACAATCGCTCCTTCCATATTCCTTAAAAAAAAACTCATTTGGGTGACAATGAAGTAAATATAGTTTTGAAATAAAAAAAGGATTTAAAAATACCACACATAAGATAAATTTTTTGAAATGTAAAAATGTGGGTAAGAATGCATTTATTATTGTATCAGAGCGCGCGTCCGTTACTGAAAACTCCACCTAGTGTAATCCAAAAGCCTGGTGTAAGGCACCCCGTTTTCCAGTTGTTGCGGGTGTGCTGCAATCTAGACAAACAACTCTGACGTCATCAGGTCGGCGGTATGAGTAGGCGCAGGGCTAGGGTCAAAGAGACACTTCAACCGAGAACTTGAAGACAGCTCCCTGCCGGAAGAACAGCAGGCTGCCACTGCTCGTCGAGCGAGTGCAGGAGGTGGAGCAGCGAGTGTGGACTCGCCCCCGCCCGTCCCTGGCCCAGTCGAGCCGCCAGTCTGGTCGGCTGGTGCACTCAGCCAACCCGAGCGCCGCGTACTCGTCCACATAGTGGGCGCTGGTAGAAATTCTAAAGTACACTAGAAGCTGGAACTCGCCCAACGAGTGTAATCACCAGATCGAGAGGACGACCAGGAAGGCGAGCGTGGGCGGAGACCAGCCGCCATCTCGCTAGGGCGAGCCAAACCAGCGCCGACCAGCCGACACGGGACTCGCCCGACCCAGGGCGGAAGCTGAGCCCGAGATGAAGGTCCTGGACCACGAGAGCCTGCGAGAGAATCAGGGGTCTCCGCGCCGACCTGTCCAGATATCGCTCCGTCGTCTTCTCAGGTCAGGTCAGGTCTAGGCCCTATGTTCGAGTTTCAAGTCGACAACAGTTGGGAGTCACGTGATACCATTTCGCACGAAACTCAGTTTTGATATGCTGGAACCATTCGTGTTGGATTGTGAACGACAAAAAGCATTTGTCCGTATGGTCTGCATCCTTCAGATAGGCTAGCTCGCATTCCGAATTGTGAATAATGCTGCTAAATAAAGATAACTGTTCAAAATAGATAGACAGCATAAATGTATGCCAGAGCAATTTTAATTTGAAAATTCGTTAAGCTATTCACACTTTAATAATTTTTTTGTTAGGAATTTTTTTCTAATCTACGTTCTGGGATATACGATATGTGATTTATATTGCATTTATATTACTTCACACTTCTTCATTATTATATTATTACCTCCTCATATTTATAAAGTTATCCTGGTTAAATATGTGTATCCTTTTCCTAATCCTTACAGCTAATTCGTATACAAATTGATCATATTCATTTTCATACCATACATTTGCTTCTTCAAGCCTATGGCCTGATTCAGATAAATAATTTTCAATACGATAAAGGTGCACTTTCTCACCGTGACAGCACTAAGATTCCGGGAACTTGGTGGAACAATTGAGACCATGAAACAGTAGAACTTTATCAAACCTTCTGGAAAAAACTGCACAGCAACGTCGAGCGAGCTGTTGTACGTATATATTCGATGAATTAGTCAGCTTTGTTCCAACCTTTTGGTCGGCATTCTCCACCAGGCCTCCCACATATGCGCCCTTTAAGGGTATAACGGGAGTGGCTTACAGATCCTTTTACTAATTCCAGAGCAAGTGAAATTACGATATAGCTGAAAAGGGATTACTCCCTCCTTTGATCAGGAAGGTGTTAGATCTTCAGCCACGACCAGGCCAGAGCAACCCAGTATAGTCATCACCTTAGCCCCCTGCCTCACTCAGCTAACCAGACAGTTGGCTGTGTCCTGAGCCCTAAGACTCTATCAGCACTGCTGGTGCCTACCCCGAAAAAAATTAGTCAACAGGAGTCAAGGAGTTGTCAGTCTCTGCGGTCGATATGATGGAGGAAGTAGGCAGCAAGTGTGTCAGTCATTGTCAATGAAGCAGCCTTTTCGATTTCACAGATTGGAGTCCAGTGACATTGACCTATGGTCCAGCGAATGGAGCATATTTTCAATTGTACTGACAGCAGCCAACAGATGGAGACCAGGGGGAAGTGACGCCACAGCTGGCGATCAGTAATGTACGAAGGTGGGCATCGAGTTGGGAAACGACTGAACGAGTAAGCTAAGCGAGTTCCTTCACGCCATGCTGGGGCAGCAGGAACAGGAAGTCTGAGTGGTATCGAGCGAGCGGTGCTGTCAACGCAACGAGGAGCAATCCAGCAGAGGTGTACCACACCGGGGTTTCAAGAAGAAAGCTGAGATGAAACCCGATAAAGAAGCACCAACTAGACGGGCGAATAACTACTCGCTGGGCAAGCCCAGATGTCGGTTCGCTGAACAAGAATGATCCAGGTCAGTGTTCAACACCATAGCTTCGAGCTGAGCATAAGGGATTGAGTCCAGTGGCTACCCAGTAGGTCCGCCATCCACTTGTAGGCGACGACCTTCGAAGTCAAGAAACATTTTTAATTTGGCCACATTTCCCGGTGGCGTTTGGACAGCAACTATTAAGATATTAACTTTTTTTTTTAGATAGACCCATTTGCCAAAGGCAAGAAGACAACTGTCAAAAAAATATTTCAATTTGGACTTATATGCTAATGCTAATGAAGCGAGGTCTACGACACATAGTCGAGACTTGAAATTATGAGAAATCGAGATCTTATGTGTTTTAGATTAATCGTAAATAAAAATATTATTTACTAAAGGGAAATTGTGTATCGTTGTGGCCAGGTTTCTTGTTAGATACTTTTCCAATCCATGTTGCGAACATATAACACAACCACCAAATATAAATTTACAAGTTCTTTTAGAAAAAAAAATGCAAGTATAGGATATGTGGGCAGTCAAAACAGCGTACGTATTCTCCACGTTATTTCAAGCCAAAAATCATTAATAAATGTTTCCAAAATATCTACTGAAAAAGTTCATTCATAAATTCGGTATGTTTTTTATGACTTCAGTTATCTCTCAATCACAATATCTCGGGCTAAAGCCATGGGAAATCCGCATTTTCTTTAAATGATTTCATCAGCAGTGTTCAAGAGCACTGTGTTTCTATAGCACACAATTGGCCAAAAATTAAAACTCATTAATCTTAATTAGTGACTCCCTCTGCCCTCTCCAAATGCCAATTAATGCAAATAAAGAAACAAATTTCAATTAAGGACAAACCCATCAATGGCAATTAGTGTGTTTATGATTCAACACCACTACTCCCTTTGATAACTTCCCACTCTACCCTTCCCCAGCCACCTGCCAATTAGTCAATTAATAAATTTTTTTCAAGACTGGTGTCTGGAGGGTGTGGTCCACCACAGACCCTCCCCCTCCATCCTCTCTGCCTAACTGCTGAGTTCCGAATTTTGTTGGTAGGGTTTGTCCAGTTTGGTTCTGAGTTTCTCTACCATATCTCACTGGCATCTCGTGATTACGTCACAGAAGGTTGAAGGCACAGATGTTGGATGGCACCCCATCGCCGCACATTATTGATTTTTATATTTTTTATTAAATCGCGAGTTCTGTGGGTAGCTTTAAAGTCACGACAGCATGACGATCTAGAGTTTTTGAGGCAGACACTTTGACCACAAGCCCATGGTTCTAGTTGAGAATGAGAGGATGAAATAAGGTAAACATGATTAGCGAGGTTGGCGGGAGGGGGGAGTTTCAGGAGGGGGGAGGTTAAGAGGCATTTCATGTGGGTAAAAGGATGAAAGGTGTAGAAGACGATGAGAGCGTTAAAGTGTTGGCCAATGTCTTGGCCGACATCTTGGAAGAAGCTGAAAATATATTTTTAATATGTCATAATTATCGAAAGCTTGTCAAGGCATACCAGAGTAGCGATGGAGTGAAGGTGGGATAATGAAATATGTGGAAAAGGTGGGCTATTAAAGTGTTGGCACTCATCTTGGCTGAAATCTTGGCCGATGTCTCTGGATTAACTGTCGAAGACTGTGTAGGCCCTCTGTGTAGGTCTCTGTACTTAAAAGTTAATATGTTTCTCAACAATTATTACAACTTGAAAATGATTTTTTATGAAATATAAAATTGTAATGTTCTCATGTTAATCCAAGCAACATATATTTTGTAAAAATATTTGTAAAAATATTATGTTCATTGGATGTGTTGTCTCCTGAAGTCTTCGCGAGAGGAGAGACAAAAACCAAGACATAAAATAATATGCAATATTTTTAACATTTACGAATGATACATGCAACAGGTGGAGGAACGAGACGACTTATATTAGAATATTAGAATTAAATTACATTCCTAAATTTAATTTCCATTAATAACCAGAGATGACGATTAATCAGACTTTGCATTTAGAACTCCATCAATCAAAATTTGCCTATACCCTAATGTGATAATATTATATTTTCAGTCTCAAGTCTCTCCTCATCTCGGAAACCAAATACGAAGGCACAATAAACATTTTAAAACTTCCAATATCAATGGGTAAGCAAATATGACACTCATAAGCTATACCGTATAACATAATTGCAAACTGTGATAAATTTACTTAATAATATGTTAATCCATGCATTTCATTGCTATTGCCTCGAACAACATAGGGTTATTGTATTAATACCATGTCTAAGTTACTTCCCTTAGCCTTCCGTATTAATTTTTGAGTAACAATGCAGGATCTTTGCAATATTAGTTTTCCAAATTTAAGTGCATTGCCGTTTATGTAACAAATTTTGCCATGAACTCTTGTGAGTGCTCTGTGAAACAAAGAACAATCGTAAGGGTGCCTCGACGGTTGTAAGGGCATTTCTCCTGTTTGTAATGTGCTCAATTTCCTCTTTCACTCTTCTAAGTGCATTCAGTATACTTATGACTAAATATCGCCACATGGAGAGTACGTTAGTTGATTCCCATTGTTTTGGCATTTTAAACACTGACACCACTTAAACTTAATTCCTGCAGAATGAGGACCCAGTATAAAATATACTCGTAATATTAATAGATTTCTTATTTTAGCATTAAGTCGTGCACTTTATCATTGATCTTCCACGGCACTCTTAACTACCAGAAACCTATTTTATAAATAATTACATATATAATTTACTCCAATAAAAATTTTGCAGATTGTGGTTTCAACAAACATATCATTATCAGGCATCAATGATGCATTATAAACAAACCCCTTCGATCTTTTTTGACGTGACAACGTCTAATAAATCGATGAACGCCGTCTGCACGCACGAAAAAATGTCCCACTACGGATGTTCCACTACGGATGTTCCTGTTTGCTCATTGTACGCATGCGTGGCATCTCTCTTCATGCTCATTGTACGCATGCGTGGCACCTCTCTTCCACTCGATTGGAACAACCATCGATTTGACTTATCAATCATATTTTCGTCGTTTGAATTATTAATATTATGTAATTTAACGATCGTCCACCGATTTTCAGCACAATCGGTACGGTTATTTAAAAGTAATGTTGAAAAATCAAATACGTTTTGAACCAACAATGGTGTTTTACAGTTACACATAATAATTTAAATTACATCCGGGATCTTTTGCACAATGTTTTAAAAAATATTGTAACACAATTTAAATAAGTTTGGTGTATTTGGGATGCGTATTTGTTATAAAATCGTGTTAATATTATTCCCCTACCGTGAACAAATTTTTTATAACTATATATAACATCTGAAACTACATTAATTTAGTATGGCCTCGTGGGCGTGTGGTTAGCATACCTAATTCTTACACTAAAGGTTGTCGGTTAGAAACCCGGCCCCTGCGAAATTTTTTTTGTACTTGTAAAAATAAATACGGCGCACGCAACATTTCAAAAGTAATAAATATATTTGAATTAATGAATGCAAATAAAAGTAAATTTATTAATTCAATTGCACATTTCATTTCACTCCTTTGTATCCATACAAAATAATGATAATTCAATAAAAATGATTCAATTTTATTCATCAAAGTATGCAGAGGTAGATTTTATCATGCAAAAGATAGAAAAAATTTAAAAAAAATTCTTCCTCAAAGAATATAATAATTTTAATGCCTAAATGGTTTGGTTGCAAAAACCTATTACGGCACAGTCTCAGGCCAAATATGATATTTCATTTTCTTCTGGAACAATAATTTCATCAATGTTTTGTTATGACGTTGTCACGTTAAACTATCGTCCGTAAACCGACTTTACAGACAACCAATTTTTTCCTGTTATAAATTTTAAATCTAAGGAAAAGTTTCTTCAAATGCTCAGCGAAACAAAGTTTATTAACTATATCATTGTTTTCAGGTTCTATGAGGTTGACTCCTTTAGATATTTTATGTATTCCTTTGAAGCAAATTCTGTCCTTTATAGTGTAAACAATCAGATGGTTTACAGTTTTTGTTTTATTATTTATTATTGTTCTTAACTAATTGCACCATTTTGTGATTTGTATGTTAGGAGGACAACAAATTTTGACCGTTATAGAAGACAACACTACATCAATACCTATTCAGGGTCTTATGAATTGTTATTCCTTGGTATTTTATTAATTTTACCATAGCTTTGCACACCCACATTGATTTTATTCTTTATTGGTTTCTCTTTCAACTACTTCACCACTGAGGAAGGACTGGGAAATCTTTACAGCTCTTTCGTTGCTGTAAGCAACCAAATTCAAATTTATTAGAAGAAAAGTAAGAGAGACGCTGTGGCCATTGCAGCAGTAAGGTTGCTCGGGCTGGGGCAGGCCAGTTCCTTGGTTGCCCGCTCGAGGAACAGAAGATGCGCGTCGTCCGCGATTTAATTGAATAGATTCATCTTCTGAAAGTTTGTATATAGTATTTTATGACTATACACGTCAGAAAATAAGAAGTTTTGACGTCTTAGTGAAACGCTTCATTGTCTTTCTTTTCCGAACATTTTGTGCTTCACGACGGAGTTTGCAGCAGCCTGCAACGAACTTGCACGACGTGTGGTGAGACCAAATATAATTACAGACTTTACAGGACCAGAGGGGCGCTGTAGTTTGCAGTATCAGTAGAGCCCTCCCGTTTCCAGTGTTGCTGCATACCTCCTAGAGGTCCAGAGAGAAGAGAAGAAGATTTTCTCCCGACTACAGCAGCTAGTTCCGGCATTATTTTATTGTGTGTCCTCCAAAATTACTCAGATTAACAAAGTTATGAAATACGGTTGTCCTCTAGCGTATCAAGATCTAGAACGAAAATATCCATGGTAATGATTTTTGCATTGGCCGTATTTAAATAAAATTAATATATCATTATCATTTGTTTGTTCTTGAAGTATAGATTGGACCGTATTGAATTCAAACGTAACTTTTATGGAGAGATACCAGGGACACACAGTATACACAATATTATCTTCAATAGTAACAATTTCACTTTTTCTCACATTCAGTGGCGTGTTAGCTGGGATAACCTGTTGGTAAGTGCATTTATGACCAAAACGCAAATTTTCCCACAACAAAGCATAAAATAAACTAATCTGAGAGAGTATTCTTCACAAAAGGATAGAAACTATAATTTTGTTGTCTCACTAGGCGGTATAAATAATCTTCAGGAAATGCAATAATCACTTCTTGTTTAGAGCTGAAAACCTATCAGGCATGATAATTATCGGTATTAAACTTCATGGTTGTCATGCCTTTGACTACTGATATAATGGTAAAGCTGTTATTTTTTTTGTTTAGTTATTTTCTGTGCTTCAATCATGTTTCTTTATTGTGCATTGTATGGAAATACCTTATCATGTTATCCTTTCAAATTAATTATTCTAGTACCTTAGATATCTCCGATGTCAAGTACTTATTTAATTAATTAACTAGCTTACCTCTATGTGCTAATATAACATGGGTAGTGCAAGATTATGTAAGTTCTAGAACCATTTGCAGAAGCTCTTTTTCAAAAACCATTTTTGATATTTATTTTAAAAGCATAACACTTATCGATCACTAATGGTTAAACTACTTAGAGAATATTGCCTAATGATGATTGAATATAACACTATTTTAATCAATTTTTCATGATTACTAGAAGCTTTTTTGCCCATTTAGTTTTCTTATCAAATATCTTATTAATTAAATTATTTAGTTATCTTCACGTCAGTGTTGTCTGATAGAGTAATGCAAGGATACAGCGATGTTCAACCAGTCGAGCTAATAGCAGGCCCTCAAACCATTATTTTTTGTCGTTTATGTTATGTCAGTTTTGTAATTTACTTACAAAGTGGACTTTCCTTAATTGGGAATATAAATTGTTATGCATCCACTAAGAAGTGTTAGGATAACAAACCTACGCATATTACACTCTAGCCATAGTTTATTCTTAAAGAAGCCAAGCTCCCAACACTCTGCTACAACTGATAAAGTCTGACCTTATGCTAGATGATCTTTACACATCTAAGCCATCGTAAAGCTGTTTGTAAAAGTAGTAACTTTGCAACCGACTGGACGAATCTGTCAAAAGTTCCATAATGTTCTCAGTCTGGTCTCCACCACCTATTTCCAAGTGAGAAAAATGCTTGACTTCACATGTGCTACGTGGAAGCTGACACTTCACGACCTCACATATTTCATATCACATGCATACTGCAGTATACCGATTAGTAAGCTCTGTTAAGAATGCCAGAACGAGACCTGTCTTGTCTCCGCCGCCTTTACCCCTGCGAGAACAATGCTCGTCTCCACTTGTGTTTTGTGGAAGTCGACTCTTCACGACCTCAGTCTTCTTAGAAGGCGAAGTGTTTTAGGGCAGTTCCACTGTCAGTCCATTAACCAGGCACGGCCAATTAGTGGTCACACACAGCCATGATGCGTGTTCTCATTAAATTTTGTTATGTAAATTTTTATACATTTTAAAACATTTCCAATGTTTTTATAATTACAGATTTTAAATATGGTGGTCGTGATGTCATAATTCAAGACTGTGGACGTGTCATCATCCAAGTTGGCAGCCGGGACCAAGATCAAGGTCAAGGTTGAATCTCCCAACCAGAAAGTAGTAAAAATTTGGTCCGCGAGGGTTGGAAATGGGAGGGGGGCTAGGTTATATTTATGGGACAACGGCTTGATGGCTAGATGGCTTATTGGCTCGCCAATCGTAATTATTCGACTACGTTCGGGCGTGTTCGCCACTCGTTTACCATGATTGGGAGGTCAGCGGCGATATTATATGACTCCACATCCGCCATCTTTTAATTCACAAAATTGAAAATCTGTACATATTTAGCTAGAAATTTGAAACAAATTCTAAAAATCATCAAAAAATTCGCTTATTAAAACCATTATTGATTCGAATGAGTTCTGTCTTTGGTTCGGTCCTCGCTCGACGCAACATATGTAATTTCTGTTAAAAAGTTATTTATTAAATAAAATATGGCGAATGAAACCTAAAAGAGGTATAAATTCTTCATCTACCAGCCTCCAATTGATTTGATCAATTTTTGTTCTTGGTTAAATACTTGCTTGATACAAAAAAGGTAATTGTATGTAAAAAAAACACTATTAAAAATCGTTAAAAATCCTAAAATTCGTCTTACATTCCTCCTCCACCAGTCATCAGAATGCTACCTACGCCATCATGGATGCCATCTTTGAGATTCGTCATTTTTAGCTATAATGTCAGGAAAAATTCCAATAATCATTAAGAAAATCAATTGTGTAGTAAAGATTGATTCGATCGATTCCTGTCCTTGGTTTTATCCTTGCTATACACAACAAAAAAAAACTGGTAAAATAACATTAATTTTAATTTAACACTGAAGTAAAAGTTTGGAAAAAAAAGCAAAAAATTAAAAATTAAAAATAATATCCATAAATAGTAAATGCATAGAAAAAAAAGTAATTTCTAGCATTTCTCGATTTTCCGCAATAATTTTAGAAGGCGAAGCAAGTCCTTTGCACGCCTTGACATGTGTTATCAGGGCAGAACTACATGACAGTCGATTAACCAGGCGAGATTCCGACCTCTCTGGCACTGCAGTGGTGCCTAGATGCGCGCGGAATTATGTTTGGCACCCTGTGGTTCGAATCTGTTTCTTTGCGGGAGTTGCATTTTCGGATAATGTCCCTTGCCTGAAATGGCTAGATTTGGCATTTCTAAACGTTTAGCAACTTCCATTCTGTAGATATCAGTACTGTGAATACTTAAGGTAAGTCTAATTATTTCGTAAATATTTTACTGTTCTTGAAGTAGATCCGGGAGAAACTTTTGGGGCTTAAATCTCTACCCCATCTTCTCTACATAATAAAATGGCGTTCCGTAAGAGAAACTGGGCAACACATTAGTGAAATAGCTGTTGATATCGCCTCCGATGGTTGTTATTGACAAAACTCAGCTTAATAGCTGTTGAGGCGGGTGTTTGCAGAGCGTCGAGCCCTCTGTGTTGTGTCCGTGTGTCCGTGAGTGAGCACACGCAGGCTGCCGGGCCACAATGCCCCGCGCCCACCAGATGGCTGTTCAGGCGCTCATTGGCCACTAGAGTCGAGGGCGCGCCAGCCAGCAAGGAGCTTGCAAGCAGCGCACATCCGACTGAAGACAAATATCCCCACAGTATAGTAATAGGTTAATAAATTTTATCGACCTCCTAGGTTCAAGCTCGGGTTAGGGTATAATCGGGGTAATTATCCTCCTGTTCTACTTCAAGCAATACATTTACATCATATATATGATAGGGCTCGCGAGGGGAGTAGTATGTAAATGGGGCTCCTGGCACAGGGTTCAGGGTGAGGATTGAAGATTGTCGGTCAGCCATCTTGGATGGTTGTGACCTTGAACTTTGACCTTGACCTTGAATTTGATCCTCAAAATTTAAATTTTTGTGGAAAAAATTCCGTCAAAAAAACTCAAAAAATTCCTCAATTCGAAAATCAGGATTTCGAAAATCCTCAAAAGTCATTTTGCCTTAGAAACCACGAAAATTCCTAAAAGAGGCTTAAGCATCCTCGTCTACAGCCTCCGATAAGCCTCTGACGTCATCTAGGATTATGACCGCCATCTTGGATTATGTCGTCGCCGTTGCAATATCCGTTACGGTCGCCATCTTTAAAATCTTTATTTATTATCCAATTTTAATAAAAAAATTTAAAATTTATAAAAAAATATAAATAATAAAATTTTAATAATCTTGTATATAAAATTCTCGTGTCGCAGTTTTCGTTGCCATACTCCTCCGAAACGGCTTGACCGATTTTGATGAAATTTTTTGTGCTTATCCGGTATCTATGAGAATCGGCCAACATCTATTTTTCATCCCCCTTAATGTTAGGGGTAGTCCACCCCTAAATTTTTTTTTTATTTCCAGTTTTTGGTAGGAAATCACCATGGCAACGGCTGTTGCTTTGTTGATGCTTCATTCGTCTCTATGGCAACGGCTATTTCATTGTTAGTGCAGTCCTCATCACCGTTGAAATTTTGCGGGGAATTTAAATATATAAAAATTGCTCTTTTTTTTTCCAAATATATATCCTACCGACTTGAAACTTGACAGTAATGTTCCTTATGTTACGCAGGATGACGTTTTCCGAAAATCAGCTCTCAAGGGTGGTTAAGTCCGTGCAACAGTGGTTACTTCGTCTCCATGGCAACGGGCATCGCTTTGATTTCTTTTTCAATTCGAGGCGCTGCAATGGCGTACCCACAAGGAGGGGCATGTAAAATGAGCGGCGCAAGAGTGATCTGCCTGTAGACTGCCGTAGCGAAGTACGGGTACATCAGTTTTATGTTGCGTGCACGAGTCGGGAAACCATCGGTACATTATACAGCATTGTAATAAATTTTCACGGAATTTTTTATTATTTACCATTACTGTAAATGGGAGATGTGGCATAATTCTTTTTCCATTAGTATAGCCGTGCGAAGCCGGGTCGGGCAGCTAGTTTTTTTATAAAAAAATGTACTTTTACGACACGGAGCTCGGAGTCCTCGGTTCGAACCCGGTGAGGGCAAAAAATTAAAAATGGCAACCGATACTTCCCTCGTGGTGGGTGCTGGCAGACTAACCCCCACCACTTTGTTCATAGCATATATATCGCCAGTTAGCATGACGTCACGTCCGCCATCTTGTCTTCGATGCTGGAAGCCATCATCATTGTATCGTCGACTAGAGTGCGCCGACGCCATGTTAGTTTAATTCTTGTCCGCTAGAGTGCAGTAATAATTTATTATTACTAAGGAATCCGCCATCTTAATATTTGGGCGCCATCTTGAAAATGCGTAATTTTAATGCTAGAGATGCGGGAAAAGTCCCAAAATTCATTAAATAAATTTGTAATCTATATACTGATTGAATCGATCGATTCCTGTCCTTGGTTCGATACGCGATCGATGCAATAATGTTTAATTTTATGTAAAAAATAATAATTCCAATAAACCATGTTCAACATTCTTAAAGAGACTTGAAATCCTCTACTACCATCATCCTATCAGACATCAAGACCACCATATTGGAAATTCGTAATTTTAATGCTAGAGATGCGGGAAAAAAGTTCAAAATTCATTACATAAATTTGTAATCTATATACTGATTGATTCGATCGATTCCTGTCCTTGGTTCGATACGCGATCGATGCAATAATGTTTAATTTTATGTAAAAAATAATAATTCCAATAAACCATGTTCAACATTCTTAAAGAGACTCTAAATCCTCTACTACCATCATCCTATCAGACATCAAGACCACCATATTGGAAATTCGTAATTTTAATGCTAGAGATGCGGGAAAAAGTTCAAAATTCATTAAATAAATTTGTAATCTATATAATGATTGATTAGATCGACCGAGGTTCTTGGTTCGATCACTGGCCGATAAAAAAAAACAACTTTAATATTTTAAAAAATTACCACTAAAGTGGCAGGTTTTAGAAAATAAAAACACAGCAAGTTATTTTAAAAAAACTTTTATTACATACATACTACACTACTACAAGTACAAAAAATACACAGACAAATTACAAAAGCCTTTTGGATTCCTTTATTCAAACAGTCTTCTTAATGGATGAAGTAAGTCTTTTACATGTTCGTAAATGTCTATTCAGTTTATCAGGTCGACATATCGGTACACCACAATTTTCACACAAAGACGAATTATCGACTTCATTAAAAGAACAGTGATATATTTCGTGTTGTTGTGCATTTTGAATATTTGCCATTTTTTTTTACAAAATATACAGCTTGATTCCGATGAATGTACAGCCAGTCTATCACAATTCCTGAGGTGCCGTTTTAATCTTAAATAGAGTTTAAACATGCTTAAACATCTGTTGCACTGATATTTAATGCGTTCCGAGTTATTACTACAATTGTGTATTACATAATCCCGTAATTTCAAGTTTTTGATCTTCTCACAGTACGTGCAGTCGGGTGATGAAACACCGCTGGATGCTCCTTCCTTCATCAATGGCACTGGGACTGTTGACAACCATTGTAACACTGCTGACATGTTAACTTCTGAAGCCTTTGAGGTCTGCTCTGCGGAAGATGTTGCACGCGACGAAATCTCCTGCTGTGCTGAGAGAGCAGGTGTAGCTGTAGACGTCGTTGTCATCGTGCTCTGCACTGATGATGGTAGACCTTCGATCCAAGTCGGTGTAGATAGTGGTAATGATGCCATCGAGTTCTCAAGAATAGCTAGATACTGGTCTATTATACAAGTCTGACTATCCAAGCCGTTGATCACCGCAGCCAGAGACGGACTGAAGTCCATATCACCAGGGTCTCACTTATATATTCTTATTAGCTTGTTCAACACATGAGTCAAAACAATAACCATGTTCATTATACTTGCAATTAAATAACTCGGAGCATTTTATATAATGACGATGTAAGCTGTCGAGACGTGAAATTAGTTTACCGCACTTATTGCACTGAAATTGTATTCTTTTAACATTATTAGAACAACTGCTTCTTTCATGTCTGCGAGCATTTGAGGTGATAGTAAATGATGCGTCACAGTATTTGCACTGACGCAATGTACGCACTTCATTAGTTGAAGTATCCATTGCTGATGATGAAACTTCGGATGATGGTGGTATCACATCTGTTGAAATCTCCTCCAATGTTGACGTCGTCGTTGCCAACGGGATCTGCACCTTCTCCGTCGTAGCTGTCGTCAAGGTTCCCGCAGACGATGGTACAACCTCCGAGTTCGACGTTAAAGTCGGTAAAGATGCCATCGAGTTCGCAAGAACAGGTAATTACGCGATTTATGTACCAGATTAAACAAACTAGGTGATCCTTACACCGCCGACGTCAGTAACAAACTGAGCGTCCTGCTGTCTAGGACTCGCTTATATACATGCACCGTATGGAATAATACGCTAGTCAAATCAAGAACCATTTACAATAATACTAGAGTCAAAACAACATTAAAAATAGAAGGACCATCAACGAAAAGGCAGCACATTTGGAAGCACCGACAACGAAAAGGCAGCACATTTGGAAGCACCGACAACGAAAAGAAGCACATTTGGAAGCACCGACAACGAAAAGGCAGCACATTTGGAAGCACCGACAACAAATAAGGCAGCACATTTGGAAGCACCGACAACAAAAAAGGCAGTACATTTGGAAGCACCGACAACGAAAAGGCAGCACATTTGGAAGCACCGACAACGAAAAGGCAGCACATTTGGAAGCACCGACAACGAAAAGGCAGCACATTTGGAAGCACCGACAACGAAAATGCAGCACATTTTGGATGCACCATCATAAAGGCAGCACATTTTGGAAGCACCATCGAATAAGGAAGCACATTTGGAAGCTCCATCAACAAAAAAAGCAAAAAGGAAGCTCAAGTTGCGAGATCTAAGTCTTAGTTAGAAATCAGAATACAAAAAATAAAAACATTAAATTTTTATAATTTAAATTATTTATTTTATATCTTTACATGATACAAATGCAAGTAAAACAAGCCATTATATTATGTAGCCAGTTTTCCTTAGTTCCTTGAATATTGTCACGGTCTGAAAATTTCATTACTTTTTTTTCTTAAATTTATTTTACTTTTGTATCTCGTTAGGTTAACGTGTTGGTGTACGTGCGCGTTTCCAGGCTCGTCCGGTTGATTTCGACACACGGGTAGTGGAATATAGGTTGCTGCGATGGTAGTTTGCAGGCACCGCGGGCTTTTGCGAGGCTGCGTGGTTTGCTAATTCTCGCGGGTCGGTGGCCAGGGCCCACCGAGAGGTTGCAACACGCCGTTCCAGAAAAACCCGCTGTGTAACGTCGGTTTTGTTTGCGTCTGTCATTTTCGGCTTCGTGTACTCGTTTCGAGGACTCTGTCCTGATTAGTGTTGCCATCTTGCGTCCGAGTTTGGAAACGTGGGCAGAAACAATCGAGCAGCGCGAGAGGGGGAAGGGGAGGCTCGCTTGCGCCTGTGCAGAAGTAACTGTCGACTTCGTTTGTTTTGTTTTTCCTTGCGGGAAGGAGGGACAGCCATTTTCTCCGTGGATAAGTTTTTCCCGGTGTTCGTGTTTTTTCGGGGTGACCTCGTTCGGGAGGTAAAACCCTCGTCCAGGGAGTGACCGGGGCTTTTTCGCCTTCGAGACCTCGCTGGACGGGTGATCCACGACAGTACGGGGCCGAATCGCTGAGACGAAGTGAGGGTAAGTGATCGGCAGTGATGGATAGTGGGACGGAGCTTCGGGCTGGACGATCATTGTCCAGTACTTAATCTTTTAAGAAATAATGTAGTATTATTCCATCCCTATTTTATTTATTTTTTTGGAAAAATCGACGTCTGGTTATAAGCATGCATGTAAAGGTAACTGGGAAGTAGACTATTTCTCAGCGGAGCTGCGGCGACGAGAGAACGGCCATGATGTTGTAATGATAATTATTTGCCAGCCGACATCACTTTAATGTGTATTTAATGTATTTATTTATTCATAAATCTATTTGTTAATTTATTTGTTATTAATTTATTTGTTAAATATTTTCCTGAGTTTGTTCATTCTGTTTCTAGTATTTGGCCTAGTAAATAAAATCTGTGCTTGAATGAATTAATAATGTTTCTTTTCAGTGCATAAATCATACCCTACACTCCCTGTATGGGGAGAAGACTTGGTCTCGGGTACAGCGACTCTACGCGGGATATCTGATGGAGTCCCGTCACAATATGAAGGATATTTCTTTGATGCACGAATAGTTTCCTGCACAAAGCGAACCATGTAGAAGTCTTAGCCGGTCAACCAATATGTTTGGATCTTTCCATGATTGTAATCATTATTTTCTACCACCATCTTCCTTGCACGTTTATAATAAATATTATGATCTCTGGTGACTTCCGTTTTACCACCAACCTCTGAATAACTTTCATTTTTGAGACGGTGATCATCACAAGCTTGATCAGATTTATTTAATATATCACGTCGTTTCCATTGTTTCGGTCTCAGGAAACCACCACATTCTTCGATCTTGTCAGCTTTAGGTGCTTCATCATAGTCAATGTCTTTGTCAACAGCCTCAGAGTCACTGTAACAATCACCGTAGAAGGAATCGTCTTCACCCAATTTATCGTAAGAATTCGATGTTGATGATGTTGAAGTGTCTTCATCGTCTTCATGCTTCCTTTTTAGGAGTCCATCATTTCTACAAAGTAGGAAAGATCTACTTTAATTCGGCTGGAATATATTCTCACTTTTCACGTTAAGGATTCTTCCATTGTCTTCATTCTTCCATAAATCATCAACCTCCTTCAATTTAAGTTCTTTGTCGAGATCGGAAGAGCCAGGAAAATTATTGTCGTAATGTAGATCACTCTTCCTTAGTCTAGTAGATTCATCGTTGTCCTCTAGCTTGTACGCAGGCTTGGCGTTACAATTTCTGCCATGTCTTTTTAAGCTCTCTCTCCGCGTAAACGACTTGCTACATCGAACACAACTTATCATATTGCGTAGTGGATTTTTAACACAGTCATTCTTCTCGTGTTGTCTTTTATTCTTTCTCAAGATAAACTCTTTGCTGCAAAACTCACACCTATGTTCTTTCAATACAGCGTCAGATCCTAAATCGGAATTCATATTAGTTACCGAGACTAATGCCAGATACTAATTGAGAGTTTTAAATTAGATCCAATACTTAAATAGAATTTTTTTAATATTTCATTAACGAGAATTAATATATCTCATGCAAAGGTACTTGATGCATGTAGTTCTGCTTTTCAACAACAGATGTCGCCACATGTTGCTTGCAGGTAAATAATATTTAGTTATTTTATGCGGGATGCGGGATGCTCACTAACGATCGCAAAAGAAGGATGGCTTCGCTAGTCTCCAAGGAGAAGGAAGTTCGTCCTTCCTGTTAGTGCTTCTTAGATTTCTCAGATATTGTTATTATTTGACTGAGTAATGATTTTTTTTTTTAATTTCCGCCTGATAAAATTATTACAAGTGTTGATTAAGAAGCAGAAATTTACTAATTAATTGTAACCTTGAATAAAATGTCATGCCTCATTAAGTAAAAAAAAATCCTTCATGCAGAGATCAATTTCTCATCTGTAACCAGAAGCACTCGGAGAAAACCATAAGATGTCTAGTAAGGAATAATCAGGAGCACTCGGAGAAAACCATCAAAATATTGTCAAAAATAATCGGGAGCACACGGAGAAAACTACCACTACAAGTTTTCTTTGTTACCATACAATTACAGAAAAAAATTAATAAAAAATTTAAAAAAAAAAAATCACAATAAATTAAAAAACTGATTCTGCTAGCTTGTGAACTTCTCATTGTTGAGCAAAGATAGAGTTCTAGTCCAAGCCAGAATCAGTTTTTGAATTTTATGTGATTTATTTATTTATTTATTTATTTATGTTGGCAATGATCGCTAGCATGTGGTAGCTCCTGGAAGCTTGTACTGAACATACAATGACGGATCCATGATGTTCATCAAGGTCCAAAGTCAAAGATCAAGGTCACGGTAAAATTTTAAGGTCAAGGTCAAAGGACAAGGTCAAAGTTCAAGGTCAAGTTCAGTGTTCAAGGACAAGGTCAAAGTTCAAGGTCAAGGTCAATGTTCAAGGTCAATGACAAAGTTTAATGCCAACAGTTGAGGACAATGGTATGTTGCCCAGAAAATTATACTAACATGATATCGGCACACTCTAGCGGACGAAAACCGGTTGGTGGTCTCCAGCGGATGAAGACAAGATGGCGGACATGACGTCATACCAGCTGACGGTAAATACCTTGTTATTGGTGGAGGTGGGTTAGTCTGTAGGTGGCTGCTGTGGAGGAAGGATCTGATGTTTTTTTTTAATTTTTTTGCTCTTAGCGGTTTCGAACCAAGGACAGGAATCGATATAATCAGAATTCTATTAAGTTAATATTTTGATGAATTTTGAACTTTTTTTCATTAAAATCGGATAATAAATAAAGATTTCCAAGAATGCATCTAAATTTTAAGATGGCGACCATAACGATAATTGCAACGTAATTGAAACGTAAAGTGTAAGAATGACATGGTGCTTAACCAAGAAGGCGGGTGTAACGAAATATGCAACATTTATATAATCCAAGATGGCGACCGTAACGATAACTGCAACAGTGGTTTTTAAGATTTTTATTATTTATTCGATTAAATAATTTTTTTAATGATTTTTAAAATTTTTCCCGATTTTCTAACATATAAATTGCGGATTTTCAAGATGGCGGGCGTAACGGAAACTGCAACGGTGACGTCATAATCCATGATGACGTCAGAGGCTTATCTGAGGCTGTAGACATGGATGCTTAAGCCTACATATGGACATTTCTAACTGCTGGAATTTTTGAGGACTAAAACGGGAAATTTTCCCTCGGATCGGGAATTTTTTTCTTAAAACGGGAATTTTTAAGTCATTTTGAGTCAATTTTGAGGAATTTCGAGGAATTTTTGAGTACAATATGGCCGCCGTGACGTCACAAACCAAGATGGCGGACACCGACACCACAACCACAGCCAGAAGCCAGTGCCAGTAGCCCCATTTACATACTACTAATGAGGCATGACATTTTATTCAAGGTTACATGTAATTAGTGAATTTCTGCTACTTAATCAACACTTGTAATATTTTTATCAGGCGGAAATTAAAAAAAATATCATTACTCAGCCAAATAATAATAATCTCTGAGAAATCTAAGAAGCACTAACAGGAAGGACGAACTTTCTTCTCCTTGGAGTCTAGCGAAGCCATCCTTCTTTTGCGATCGTTAGTGAGCATCCCGCATTCCGCATAAAATAACTAAATATTATTTACCTGCAAGCAACATGTGGCGACATATATTTTTGAAAAGCAGAACTACATGCATCAAGTACCTTTGCATGAGATATATTAATTCTCGCTGATGAAGTATGAAAAAAATTCTATTTAAGTAATGGATCTAATTTAAAACATTCAATTGGTACCTGGCATTAGTCTCGGTAACTAATATGAATTCCGATTTAGGATCTGACGCTGTATTGAAAGAACATAGGTGTGAGTTTTGCAGCAAAGAGTTTATCTTGAGAAAGAATAAAAGACAACACGAGAAGAATGACTGTGTTAAAAATCCACTACGCAATATGATAAGTTGTGTTCGATGTAGCAAGTCGTTTACGCGGAGAGAGAGCTTAAAAAGACATGGCAGAACTTGTAACGCCAAGCCTGCGTACAAGCTAGAGGACAACGATGAATCTACTAGACTAAGGAAGAGTGATCTACATTACGACAATAATTTTCCTGGCTCTTCCGATCTCGACAAAGAACTTAAATTGAAGGAGGTAGATGATTTATGGAAGAATGAAGACAATGGAAGAATCCTTAACGTGAAAAGTGAGAATATATTCCAGCCGAATTAAAGTAGATCTTTTCTACTTTGTAGAAATGATGGACTCCTAAAAAGGAAGCATGAAGACGATGAAGACACTTCAACATCATCAACATAGAATTCTTACGGTAAATTGGGTGAAGACGATTCCTTCTACGGTGATTGTTACAGTGACTCTGAGGCTGTTGACAACGACATGGACTCTGATGAAGCACCTAAAGCTGACAAGATCGAAGAATGTGGCGGTGTCCTGAGACCGCAACGATGGAAACGACGTGATATATAAAATAAATCTGATCAAGCTTGTGATGATCAAGGTCTCAAAAATGAAAGTTATTCAGAGGTTGGTGGTAAAACGGAAGACACCAGAGGTCATAACATTTATTATAAACGTGCAAGGAAGATGGTGGTAGAAGATAATGATTACAATCATGGAAAGATCCAAACATATTGGTTGACCGGCTAAGACTTCTACATGGTTCGCTTTGTGCAGGAAACTATTCGTGCATCACAGATATATCCTTCATATTCAAGGAACTGAGGAAAGCTGGCTACATACTATAATGGCTTGTTTTACTTGCATTTGTATAATGTAAAGATATAAAATAAATAATTTAAATTAAAAAAATTTAATGTTTTTATTTCTTGTATACTGTTTTCTAACTAAGACTTAGATCTCGCAACTTGTGCTTCCTTTTTGCTTTTTTTTGTTGATGGAGCTTCCAAATGTGCTTCCTTATTCGATGGTGCTTCCAAAATGTGCTTCCCTATTCGATGGTGCTTCCAAAATGTGCTGCCTTTATGATGGTGCATCCAAAATATGCGGCATTTTCGTTGGCGGTGCTTCCAAATGTGCTGCCTTTTCGTTGTCGGTGCTTCCAAATGTGCTGCCTTTTCGTTGTCGGTGCTTCCAAATGTGCTGCCTTTTCGTTGTCGGTGCTTCCAAATGTGTTGCCTTTTCGTTGTCGGTGCTTCCAAATGTACTGCCTTTTTTGTTGTCGGTGCTTCCAAATGTGCTGCCTTTTCGTTGTCGGTACTTCCAAATGTGCTGCCTTTTCGTTGTCGGTGCTTCCAAATGTGCTGCCATTTCCTTGTCGGTGCTTCCAAATGTGCTGCCTTTTCGTTGATGGTCCTTCTATTTTTAATGTTGTTTTGACTCTAGTATTATTGTAAATGGTTCTTGATTTGACTAGCGTATTATTCCATACGGTGCATGTATATAAGCGTGTCCTAGACAGCAGGACGCTCAGTTTGTAACTGACGTCGGCGGTGTAAGGATTACCTAGTTTGTTTAATCTGGTACATAAATCGCGTAATAACCTGTTCCTGCGAACTCGATGGCATCTTTACCGACTTTAACGTCGAACTCGGAGGTTGTACCATCGTCTACGGAAACTTTGACGACAGCTACGACGGAGAAGGTGCAGATCCCGTTGACAACGACAACGTCAACATTGGAGGAGATTTCAACAGATGTGATACCACCATCATCCGAAGTTTCATCATCAGCAATGGATACTTCAACTAATGAAGTGCGTACATTGCGTCAGTGCAAATACTGTGACGCATCATTTACTATCACCTCAAATGCTCGCAGACATGAAAGAAGCAGTTGTTCTAATAATGTTAAAAGAATACAATTTTAGTGCAATAAGTGCGGTAAACTAATTTCACGTCTCGACAGCTTACATCGTCATTATATAAAATGCTCCGAGTTATTTAATTGCAAGTATAATGAACATGGTTATTGTTTTGACTCATGTGTTGAACAAGCTAATAAGAATATATAAGTGAGACCCTGGTGATATGGACTTCAGTCCGTCTCTGGCTGCGGTGATCAACGGCTCGGATAGTCAGACTTGTATAATAGACCAGTATCTAGCTATTCTTGAAAACTCGATGGCATCATTACCACTATCTACACCGACTTGGATCGAAGGTCTACCATCATCAGTGCAGAGCACGATGACAACGACGTCTACAGCTACACCTGCTCTCTCAGCACAGCAGGAGATTTCGTCGCGTGCAACATCTTCCGCAGAGCAGACCTCAAAGGCTTCAGAAGTTAACATGTCAGCAGTTTTACAACGGTTGTCAACAGTCCCAGTGCCATTGATGAAGGAAGGAGCATCCAGCGGTGTTCCATCACCCGACTGCACGTACTGTGAGAAGTTCAAAAACTTGAAATTACGGGATTATGTAATACACAATTGTAGTAATAACTCGGAACGCATTAAATATCAGTGCAACAGATGTTTAAGCATGTTTATACTCTATGGAAGATTAAAACGGCACCTCAGGAATTGTGATAGACTGGCTGTACATTCATCGGAATCAAGCTGTTTATTTTGTAACAAAACATTGGCAAATATTCAAAGTGCACAACGACACAAAAATATATCACTGTCCTTTTAATGAAGTCGATAATTCGTCTTTGTGTGAAAATTGTGGTGTGCCAATATGTCGACCTGATTTACTGAATAGACATTTACGAACATGTAAAAGACTTACTTCATTCATTAAGAAGACTGTTTGAATAAAGGAATCCAAAAGGCTTTAGTAATTTGTCTGTGTATTTTTTTGTACTTGTAGTGGTGTAGTATTTGTGTAATAAATTTTTTTTAAAAGAACTTGTGGTGTTTTTATTTTCTCAAACCTGCCACTTTAGTGATGCTTGTTTAAAAAATTAAGGTTGTTTTGTATCGGTCGGGGATCGAACCAAGGACCTTAGTCGATCTAATCAATCAGTATATAGATTACAAATATATTTAATGAATTTTGAACTTTTTTCCCGCATCTCTAGCATTAAAATTACGAATTTCCAATGTGGTGGTCTTGATGTCTGATAGGATGATGGTAGTAGAGGATTTAAAGTTTCTTAAGAATGTTGAACATGGTTTATTGAAATTATTATTTTTTACATAAAATTAAACATTATTTCATCGATCGCGTATCGAACCAAGGACAGGAATCAATCGATTCAATCAGTATATAGATTACAAATTTATTTAATGAATTTTGGGACTTTTCCCGCATCTGTAGCATTAAAATTACGGATTATCAAGATGGCGCCCAAATATTAAGATGGCGGATTCCTTAGTAATAATAAATTATTACTGCACTCTAGCGGACAAGAATAAAACTAACATGGCGTCGGCGCACTCTAGTCGACGATACAATGATGATGGCTTCCAGCATCGAAGACAAGATGGCGGACGTGACGTCATGCTAACTGGCGATATATATTCTATGAACAAAGTGGTGGGGATCAGTCTGCCAGCACCCACCACGAGGGAAGGATCGGTCGCCATTTTTAATTTTTTGCCCTCACCGGGTACGAACCGAGGACTCCGAGCTCCGTGTCGTAAAAGTACATTTTATTATAAAAATTTATTAAAATTTTATTATTTATATTTTTTTATAAATTTTAAAACTTTTTTTATTAAAATCGGATAATAAATAAAGATTTTAAAGATGGCGACCGTAACGGAAATTGCAACGGTGACGACATAATCCAAGATGGCGGTCATAATCCTAGATGACGTCAGAGGCTTATCGGAGGCTTTAGACAAGGATGCTTAAGCCTCTTTTAGGAATTTTCATGGTTTCTTAGGCAAAATGACTTTTGAGGATTATCGAAATCCTGATTTTTGAATTGAGGAATTTTTTGAGATTTTTTGACGGAATTTTTTTCCACAAAAATGTAAATTTTGGCGGATTTTGAGGAATTTTGGGCAAATTTTTCCCATTTTGGGCGAATTTGATACGTTTTGAGGATCAAATTCAAGGTCAAGGTCAAAGGTCAAGGTCACAACTATCTAAGATGGCCGCCGTGACGTCACAATCCAAGATTGATGACCGACAATCTTCAATCCTCACCCTGAACCCTGTGCCAGGAGCCCCATTTACATACTACTGAGGGGTTATTTTAACTTGTGGCATCTAATTATTATAATAATTTTTGACGTGACAACGTCTAATAAATCGATGAACGCCAGCTGCACGCACGAAAAAGTGTCCCACTACGGATGTTCCTGTTTGCTCATTGTACGCATGCGTGGCATCTCTTTTCATGCTCATTGTACGCATGCGTGACATTTCTCTTCCACTCGATTGGAACGACCATCGATTTGACTTTTCAATCATATTTTCGTCGTTTGAATTATTAATATTATGTAATTTAACGATCGTCCGCCGATTTTCAGCACAATTGGTACGGTTATTTAAAAGTAATGTTGAATATTCAAATACGTTTTGAACCAACAATGGTGTTTTACAGTTAAACATAATAATTCAGATTACAAACGGGATCTTTTGCACAATATTTTAAAAAATATTGTAACACCTTATAAATAAGTTTTGTGTATTTGGGATGCGTATTTGTTATAAAATCGAGTTAATAAAACGAAATAATATTATTCCCCTACCGTGAACAAAATGATTATAAATTGTATATATCATCTGAAACTAACATATTACATGTATGGCCTCGTGGCTGAGCGGTCAGCGGCGCTAATTTCAAATCGTAAGGTTATCGGTTTGGGTCCCGGCAGGTGCAAAAAATTTTTTGAACTTGTAAAAATAAATACGGCGCACGTAACATTTCAAAAGTAATAAATATATTTGAATAATGAATGCAAATTAAAGTAAATTTATTAATTAAATTGTACATTTCTTTTCACTCCTTTGTATCCATACAAAATAGTGATAATTCAATAAAATTGATTCAATTTTATTCATAAAAGTATGCAGCGGTAAATTTTATCATACAAAAGATAGAAAAATTGAAAAAAAAAATTCTTCCTCAAAGAATATAATATTTTTAATGCCTAAATGGTTTGGTTGCAAAAACCTATTACGGCTCAGTCTCAGGCCGAATATCATATTACCTTTTCTTCTGGATCAATCATTTCATCAATGTTTTGTTATGACGTTGTCACGTTAAACTATCGTCCGTAAACCGACTTTACAGACAACCAATTTTTATTTTTTTTTTAAATTTTTCTTCACATTATTAACACATAAATTTAACCTATACTACTATAAGATGTTCTGTCAGCTGGTTGTTATAAAGTTCATTATTTTTCAAGTGAAAACTTATTTAGCCGCGTTGAGCGATTTTTGGTAGGGGCAAAACTTACGGGTTCGCGTCACCGACATGCTAGTGACGTGTTGCGCCAGACTGGCGACGCGCAGCGGCCTGTGTACATGGGTAAAATCTTGTGAGTTCGCGTCACCGACATGCTGTAGTAGCAGTGAGTGAAGTTAAATTGACCACGTTGAGAGATTTTCTTTTGTCTTTTTATTTATGTAGTGAATGTTGATTATTTGTGTATTTAAGTTTTTTTTAAGGATAAAACTTCATTTATTATAATTTTAAAGTTATCATTTTTTCATTTTATTTTTATTTTCCAAGGAAATTTTAACGTTACTGTGCGGTACATATTGCAAGTATTGGCTATTTTTAGTAGGTTGTTAAGTTGAGGTTATATTTATTATGATTTTATTTACATAGTGAATTTCTTAAAATGTCAGCTTATTGATTTATGAGAGTAAATGTATATTATTTGTGGATTTAACTTCATATTTTTTTTATGTTTTCAACGATAAAAATTTATTTCTTCTCATTTTAATGTTTTTATAGTGAGGGGCAAAACTTGTGGGTTCGCGTCACCGACATGCTAGTGATATAGCTAATACCAAAATCATTTTATTGCGTACATTTGACGTAGAAATTATTAATATTACACATTTAAAAACAAAGTTTTAAGTTTTCACTTCTGTCGACAGTCCCCATGATTGTATTTTTATTCTTTTAAATTTTACTGTTTTTCTTGTAGTTCAGATGTTTTTTTTAAATTTACTTTAATATTTTTAACATTTCTTATAATTGTATACTGTAAAATAAGATACAAACACTATTATAAGCGAATCTATTCGCTTTAATGACACTGACTGAGATTAGTTCTGGTCGTTTACTTCAAAATAATCTTCTGTCTATACATTAACTTATAATACTTTTTATTCCTGTTCTTCTTCCAAAATTTTACTCGTACTAGAAATAGAACTCTTCAAGTCTCCGTAATATTTTAATTACTTTCATTCGTTCTCTGCTGCTTCAATATTCGCTTATCCAATTAAATATTATTAGATCTCATTATTCCCATTCTTACTCTCAAATTCATTCTTCGCAAATTCAACTTGATGCTGATCTTTATTGGCTTTATTTTTTCTGAAGACTGCTTATTGACATCATAGTCTTGACTAGCAAGCTTCATAATATCTTCAATCTTTCAAACAAAAAATTCTCTTTTCACACAAACTAATGTTATAACTATATAAATCTTGTAATTTTTCTAACACTTTATCTTCTAGTATTCAGATTTTGTACCAGGAATCCAACTGTTCAAGTATCTACAATTTGTTATTGACCTTTATTCGTTCTGCACTGTTTTATTTTTTGCTCAGCCAAATAAAGTTGAATAGATATGCATTTTCCTCATTTTTTTTATCTTCATTCTTCACTCTTTCAAATTAAAATTGATCTTCATCACCATATTCATTTATTTCTCTCACCTTATAATGTCTTCATTTTCATTCCTGACATGTTCAGAAAGCTATTCATTTGGCAACATGATGACATTTCAGCCTGTTGCCAAATGAATAGTTTTCTTTTTCCTCATCTTAAACTTCTCATTTCTTTGTTCAGGAATCAAACTTCAACTTTATCACTCTCCCTTGCTATAGTCTCAGTCTATCATTAAAATTAATAGCAATCTTTTTCCTCTTCACATTTTTCTGCTCGCGCCTCGAACCAGGAATCGAAATCTTAAAGTCAAGTTATAGTTCATATTTATTCACTATGTGAATTTTTGTCTTGATAAATTTCTTCTATGTCCTTATATCTTAATCCCATATCATTTATTCCATTTTTTGACATATTATATTACATATTACGGCGTGTCATTTCATCAAATTCTGTACATAAGGGGGATTCAAAAATGTCCTAAGGGTCAATTTCATTTTTTACTTTTAATGTTCACTAAAAAATTGAGAACTCTCATGGTTTACTGTTAACCATTTACATATCTTTCTTATCTTAACATCCTTAAAAACAAGAGTCCCATCTGGTCTGCCATGTCTTCATTGTACTTTATCGTACTATCTTCTTATCTTGCCTGGTTCCAGGCAATGTCTACCAAAAGTCCCCTTTCACACCATTATAGATCAATGGTTATGCTGCTAGTTATTACCTATAAGGCCTCTGTAGACTAAGCTTCTAGACAGTTATTTATACCGTCCTTTGAGAGGAATGTAAAGTTCTACTCAAGTGTGTATGTGTATTTACAACTTTCCAAACACCCGCAGCATATTATGTGCTACATTCCTTAGTCAATGGAACAAAATAAGAGATTTATTGGACACGAATTGATATGCTCATGGAAACCAAGTCTTTTGTCCAGACAGACCCTCAGATATATGACATTTGATACGACATTAATTGGTATACCATCAAACATTTTGTAGGGGATCTATTAAAACTAAATTTACATTTCGATACTATAGCACCCAATTTGTCTGATGCCATCTTGAGATTCGAAGTAGTTATCCATTTACGTACTTCTGTCATAGCTTTATCTTTTTTCTTTTCCAAAGAAACGTTGGTATGTGCAGGTACCAAGAGCAGGCCATCATCGGCACAGCCGAATATCACACATCACTTAGATAATTTCTGTCGCAGGACTTGATCAAAAATGATATTCCAAAGAAAAGATCCTAGGACAGACATCTGAGAACAGACATTTGTCAATTTCTTTCTGTGGTTAATGTGAACAAGTTTACATCTATATTTCCTGTTTGTAAGAAAGCCCACTATGGTGGCATAACGATTTGTAGGACAATCTAACTGCTTGAGCCTCCACATTGTCTGGAGCCTCCAGGCATTATCGAAGGCCTCAGGTATGTCCAGAGTCACTCCTAAAATATACTCATAGTAGTATAGGAAAGTATTTCCTGGCACACGGGTTCTGGGTGTGGTGCCGGTGCCGGTGTCCGCCATATTGGATTGTGACGTCACGGCGGCCATCTTGGATGAGTGTGACCTTGACCTTTGACCTTGACCTTGAATTTGATCCTCAAAATGTGTCAAAATCCGCCAAAATTGGGCAAATTTTGCCCAAAATTCCTCAAAATTCGCCAAAATTTCCATTTCTGTGAAAAAAAATTCCGCCAAAAAATCTCAAAAAATTCCACAATTCAAAAATTCCCGTTTTCGAGAGAAAAATTCCCGTTTCGAGGGAAAATTTCCCGTTTTTAGTCCTTAAAAATCCCAGCGGCTAGAAATGTCCATATGTAGGCTTAAGCATCCATGTCTACAGCCTACGATAAGCCTCTGACGTCATCATGGATTATGACGTCACCGTTGCAATTTCCGTTACGGCCGCCATCTTTAACTTTTTTATTTATTATCCGATTTTAATGAAATTTTTTTTAAAAATTATAAAAAATTTACTTAATAAAATTTTAATAAAATACTTATAAAAAACAAACATTTACGACACGGAGTTCGAAGTCCTCGGTTCGAACCCGACGAGTGCAAAAAAAATTAAAAATGGCGACCGATCCTTCCCCCGTGGTGGGTGCTAGCAGACTGACTCCCACCACTTTTTTTCAAAGCATATATATCGTCACCTAGTATGACGTCATGTCCGCCATCTTGTCTTCGATGCTGGAAGCCATCATCAATGTATCGTCGGCTAGAGTGCGCCGATAACATGTTAGTTTAATTCGTATCCGCTAGAGTGCAGTAATAATTTATTACTGTGACACCCGCCATCTTGTCATTTGGCCGCCATCTTGAAAATCCGTAATTATTTAGCTAGAAATTCGGGAAAAGTTCCAAAATTCATTAAATAAATCACTCATTAATTTACATATTGATTCGATCGATTCCTGTCCTCGGTTCGATACCCGATCGATGCAAATAATCTTAATTTTTATGTAAAAATACCTAAAAAATGACAGGTTCGAAAATAAAAACACTGCAAGTTCTTTTACAAACATAATATTTATTACATAATTTCTATTTTACTACAGGATCACCTGCGAAGGTTAGCAATCTTACAAACATTTAGGTCCGCATAGGCGTGAAATGACTAATTCTTAGCTCCAATCGGTTTATACAAGACAGAGTCCAGCCAGATCCTTTACAGACATAGTCCTCCTCTTCTTGACAGAGTTTCTGGATACCTTGTTTAACAGTTTGCTCGATATCGTTAGAACTGTAAATTACTGCAGCCGATGTCTTGAATGCACACTTCTTCACTTTGTCATCGAACGGATAAGGCTTTCCATATATACAGTCCAACCACAAGTTATATTTCAAAGGTCCGTTTGTTGCTACGTCATCAGTAAGCTGATTGATTATGTCCTGTCTGATATCATCAAGAAAATTACAAATGTCCTTTGACTCACTTAACGTACTTGGATAATAGTAGTCTTTCAATGTTCCACGAAATGCAGACTGCGCCAAGTAGAAGCCATTATCGTTCACTTGTAATGCTCCGATCACAGTCTTATGTTTATTTTCATGTTCAGATGCCACAGCAATCGGTTGCTGCACATCAGTTTTTTTACTTGTACGCTCACGAGTCACCAATCTAAACTCAGGAGTCGTAATTGCTGCAGGTAGTTCAGCAGTAGGCGCACGGACTTCACCTTTACAGTTTATCGAATGTTGGCGCAAATTATCAATTCGAGTAAACCATTTATGACACTCGTCACAGCGAAACTTCATGCGAGAAGGACTCTTCGTACATTTACTCCTCTCATGTCTCCGTACATCATGTGCAAATGCAAACGTCATGTCGCAGTAGCCACAAGGATGCCTAGTTGAAGACAAACCCGAACCAGATGTCGCTGTTACTGCAACTGAATCATTTCCAGGCATACTCTTATGCACATCAATGCATCGTTGTTGTATAGAAACCTTTACTTTCTGCCGCACTGCAGGTCCTTTACATGTCTCCAAGTGATGCTTCAAATTAGCATTTCTTGTAAATTGCTTGCGACACTTAATACAACCAAACATTTTACGATAAGGGTTCTTGGCACATTCTCTCTTCTCGTGTCGACGAGCATTGCTGATGTTTGAGAAAATCTTGTCACAGTAACGACATCGATGTTCGTTAGTTGACGATTCGCCATCCATTGAAGTCTCCATCGAGGGCGAAACAGCGTTCGTCGAGGTTTCCTGTACAGTCAGCACTACCGGCAATAAAGTCTCTTCTGCTGGTGGTATCACATCTGTTGAAATCCCCTCCAATGTTGACGCCATCGTTACCAACGGGATCTGCTCCTTCTCCGTCGTAGCTGTCGATAAGGTTCCCGTAGTCGATGGTACAACCTCCGAGTTCAACGTTAAAGACGGTAAAGATGCAATCGAGTTCGCAAGAACAGGTAATTACGCGATTTATGCACCAGATTAAACAATCTAGGTGATCCTTACACCGCCGTCGTCAGAAACAAACTGAGCGTCCTGCTGTCTAGGACTCGCTTATATACATGCACCGTATGGAATAATACGCTAGTCAAATCAAGAACAATTTATTATAATACTAGAGTCAAAACAACATTTAAAAAATAGAAGCTCCATCAAAAAAAAAAAGGAAGCACACTTGGAAGCACCGACAACGAAAAGGCAGCACATTTGGAAGCACCGACAACGAAAAAGGCAGCACCATCATCGAAAAGACCGCACATTTGTCATTGGCTCCAATATTCATTGGCTCCAATATTCATTGGTTCCATCAGTCTATTGATTCTATCAGTCTAGTGACTCCAACAGTCATTGACACCAACGGCCTTTTTCTTCATCAGCTCCAATGATATTTGGCTAGAATGCTACGAGTCTAAGAGACCATGAGGCTACAATTCTACGAGTGTACAAGACTCCTCCAACTACCTTCAAGTGTATAAAGCTCCAAATGCTCCAACAGCTCCAACACGCAATGTACGCGCAATACATGTAATTTACACACAATAAATGTAATGATTACACAGTACACACACACAGGAAACGGAACGTACACACAGTACACACAGGAAACGGAACGTACACACAGTACACACAGGAAACGGAACGTACACACAGTACACACAGGAAACGGAACGTACACACAGTACACACAGGAAACGGAACGTACACACAGTACACACAGGAAACGGAACGTACACACAGTACACACAGGAAACGGAATGTACACACAGTACACACAGGAAACGGAACGTACACACAGTACACACACAGGGAACGGAACGTACACACAGTACACACAGGAAACGGAACGTACACACAGTACACACAGGGAACGGAACGTACACACAGTACACACAGGAAACGGAACGTACACACAGTACACACAGGAAACGGAACGTACACACAGTACACACAGGAAACGGAACGAACACGTAATATTCACGCAATTGACACACAGTACACGCAGAGTACACGCAATTTACGCAAAGTACACCCAATGTACGCAATGTACGCAATATATATGTAATGTACACACAATGACTACGCTTCGTTCGCGCAGGACAAGCATTTAATGAAAACGAAGCACGTTTGGACGGAAATTCTATAAAACGAAAGCTCATTTAACGAAAAGGAGGCGCATTCTCTCGTTCATTCAACTTGGTAGGATACGATCTTCAATGATAAGTTAGGATATAATCTCTCCATCAGTCTATGAATCCAACAGTTTATATTTCCATTAGCCATCGACTCCAACAGTCATTGACTCCAACAGTCATTGGTTCCAACAGTCATTGCCTCCAACAGTCATTGTCTCCAACGTCCTTTTGGTTCATCAGCTCCAATGATATTTGGTTAGAATGCTACGACTCTAAGAGACTATGAGACTACAATTCTACGAGTGTACAAGACTCCTCCAACTACCTTCAAGCGTACAAAGCTCCAACTACTTCAGCAGCATTATGTTATAATAGTACAAGGCTACTTGACTACGAAGCTACAAGTCTACATGGCTCCAATTGCGGCATCTGTCTTCGTCTGAATTTTCTCTTTGACTCCAACTCCGCCCGCCAGCATCTCTTCGATCTGCACCTCGATTATGTTATAATAGTACAAGGCTACTTGACTACGAAGCTACAAGTCTACATGGCTCCAATTACGGCATCTGTCTTCGGCTGAATTTTCTCTTTTGCTCCCACTGCTCCAACAGCATTATGTTATATGATTCCATGGATACTTTGTTACGTAGCTACAGGTCTACGAGGTTCCAATGCATCATGTTTACGAAGCTTCCAGAACACAGGGTTACGAGACTGCGAGGCTACAGGACTACGAAGCTTCCAGGACACGAGGCTACATGGCTACGAGACTACATGACTCTAACTGATTACAATAGCACCACTCAGTGGTGAGAGTTAGGTTATCTCATGCAAAAGTACTTTATGCATGTAGTTCTGCTTTTCAACAACAGATGTCGCCACATGTTGCTTGCAGGTAAATAATATTTAGTTCTTTTATGCAGGATGCAGGATGCTCACTAACGATCGCAAAAGAAGGATGGCTTCGCTAGACTCCAAGGAAAAAGGAAGTTCGTCTTGCATGTTGGTGCTCCACAGATGTCTCATGGCGTAATATTAATTTGACTGAGTAATGCTATTTGTCAATTCCACCTGATAAAAATATTGCAAGTTTTGATTTAGTAGCAGAAATTATCGAATTAAATGTAACTCCAATTAAAATGACATGTCTCAATAGACAAAAAAAAATCCATGCAGAGAGTGGTTCCTCAGAATAGTCAGAAACACTTGAAGAAACCACAGGAATGATTGCAAGAACACGGGAAAAACCATCAAATTATTGACATTAATAATCAGGAGCACACGGAGAAAACCATCATAATATTGGCAAGAATAATCAGGAGCACACGGAGAAAACCATCATAATATTGACCAGATTAATCAGAAGTACTCGGAGAAAACCACCACATGTTTTCCTTGATATCATAAAATTACAGGAAAAAAATATTTAAAAACAAAAATAAATTAATAAAAAAATAAAAAAATTGCATAAACAGTTTCTGCTAGCTTGTAAACTTATCATTGTTGAGCAAAGATAGAGTTCTTGTACAAGCCAGAAATTTATGCTATTTTTTTATTTTTTTATTTTTTTATTTTTTTATTAATTTATTTTTGTTTTTAAATATTTTTTTCCTGTAATTTTATGATATCAAGGAAAACATGTGGTGGTTTTCTCCGAGTACTTCTGATTAATCTGTACTGTGTGTACGTTCCGTTTCCTGTGTGTACTGTGTGTACGTTCCGTTTCCTGTGTGTACTGTGTGTACGTTCCGTTTCCTGTGTGTACTGTGTGTACGTTCCGTTTCCTGTGTGTACTGTGTGTACGTTCCGTTTCCTGTGTGTACTGTGTGTACGTTCCGTTTCCTGTGTGTACTGTGTGTACGTTCCGTTTCCTGTGTGTGTGTACTGTGTAATCATTACATTTATTGTGTGTAAATTACATGTATTGCGCGTACATTGCGTGTTGGAGCTGTTGGAGCATTTGGAGCTTTATACACTTGAAGGTAGTTGGAGGAGTCTTGTACACTCGTAGAATTGTAGCCTCATGGTCTCTTAGACTCGTAGCATTCTAGCCAAATATCATTGGAGCTGATGAAGAAAAAGGCCGTTGGTGTCAATGACTGTTGGAGTCACTAGACTGATAGAATCAATAGACTGATGGAACCAATGAATATTGGAGCCAATGAATATTGGAGCCAATGACAAATGTGCGGTCTTTTCGATGATGCTGCTGCCTTTTTCGTTGTCGGTGCTTCCAAATGTGCTGCCTTTTTGTTGTCGGTGCTTCCAAGTGTGCTTCCTTTTTTTTTTTGATGGAGCTTCTATTTTTTAAATGTTGTTTTGACTCTAGTATTATAATAAATTGTTCTTGATTTGACTAGCGTATTATTCCATACGGTGCATGTATATAAGCGAGTCCTAGACAGCAGGACGCTCAGTTTGTTTCTGACGACGGCGGTGTAAGGATCACCTAGATTGTTTAATCTGGTGCATAAATCGCGTAATTACCTGTTCTTGCGAACTCGATTGCATCTTTACCGTCTTTATCGTTGAACTCGGAGGTTGTACCATCGACTACGGGAACCTTATCGACAGCTACGACGGAGAAGGAGCAGATCCCGTTGGTAACGATGGCGTCAACATTGGAGGGGATTTCAACAGATGTGATACCACCAGCAGAAGAGACTTTAATGCCGGTAGTGCTGACTGTACAGGAAACCTCGACGAACGCTGTTTCGCCCTCGATGGAGACTTCAATGGATGGCGAATCGTCAACTAACGAACATCGATGTCGTTACTGTGACAAGATTTTCTCAAACATCAGCAATGCTCGTCGACACGAGAAGAGAGAATGTGCCAAGAACCCTTATCGTAAAATGTTTGGTTGTATTAAGTGTCGCAAGCAATTTACAAGAAATGCTAATTTGAAGCATCACTTGGAGACATGTAAAGGACCTGCAGTGCGGCAGAAAGTAAAGGTTTCTATACAACAACGATGCATTGATGTGCATAAGAGTATGCCTGGAAATGATTCAGTTGCAGTAACAGCGACATCTGGTTCGGGTTTGTCTTCAACTAGGCATCCTTGTGGCTACTGCGACATGACGTTTGCATTTGCACATGATGTACGGAGACATGAGAGGAGTAAATGTACGAAGAGTCCTTCTCGCATGAAGTTTCGCTGTGACGAGTGTCATAAATGGTTTACTCGAATTGATAATTTGCGCCAACATTCGATAAACTGTAAAGGTGAAGTCCGTGCGCCTACTGCTGAACTACCTGCAGCAATTACGACTCCTGAGTTTAGATTGGTGACTCGTGAGCGTACAAGTAAAAAAACTGATGTGCAGCAACCGATTGCTGTGGCATCTGAACATGAAAATAAACATAAGACTGTGATCGGAGCATTACAAGTGAACGATAATGGCTTCTACTTGGCGCAGTCTGCATTTCGTGGAACATTGAAAGACTACTATTATCCAAGTACGTTAAGTGAGTCAAAGGACATTTGTAATTTTCTTGATGATATCAGACAGGACATAATCAATCAGCTTACTGATGACGTAGCAACAAACGGACCTTTGAAATATAACTTGTGGTTGGACTGTATATATGGAAAGCCTTATCCGTTCGATGACAAAGTGAAGAAGTGTGCATTCAAGACATCGGCTGCAGTAATTTACAGTTCTAACGATATCGAGCAAACTGTTAAACAAGGTATCCAGAAACTCTGTCAAGAAGAGGAGGACTATGTCTGTAAAGGATCTGGCTGGACTCTGTCTTGTATAAACCGATTGGAGCTAAGAATTAGTCATTTCACGCCTATGCGGACCTAAATGTTTGTAAGATTGCTAACCTTCGCAGGTGATCCTGTAGTAAAATAGAAATTATGTAATAAATATTATGTTTGTAAAAGAACTTGCAGTGTTTTTATTTTCGAACCTGTCATTTTTTAGGTATTTTTACATAAAAATTAAGATTATTTGCATCGATCGGGTATCGAACCGAGGACAGGAATCGATCGAATCAATATGTAAATTAATGAGTGATTTATTTAATGAATTTTGGAACTTTTCCCGAATTTCTAGCTAAATAATTACGGATTTTCAAGATGGCGGCCAAATGACAAGATGGCGGGTGTCACAGTAATAAATTATTACTGCACTCTAGCGGATACGAATTAAACTAACATGTTATCGGCGCACTCTAGCCGACGATACATTGATGATGGCTTCCAGCATCGAAGACAAGATGGCGGACATGACGTCATACTAGGTGACGATATATATGCTTTGAAAAAAAGTGGTGGGAGTCAGTCTGCTAGCACCCACCACGGGGGAAGGATCGGTCGCCATTTTTAATTTTTTTTGCACTCGTCGGGTTCGAACCGAGGACTTCGAACTCCGTGTCGTAAATGTTTGATTTTTATAAGTATTTTATTAAAATTTTATTAAGTAAATTTTTTATAATTTTTAAAAAAAATTTCATTAAAATCGGATAATAAATAAAAAAGTTAAAGATGGCGGCCGTAACGGAAATTGCAACGGTGACGTCATAATCCATGATGACGTCAGAGGCTTATCGTAGGCTGTAGACATGGATGCTTAAGCCTACATATGGACATTTCTAGCCGCTGGGATTTTTAAGGACTAAAAACGGGAAATTTTCCCTCGAAACGGGAATTTTTCTCTCGAAAACGGGAATTTTTGAATTGTGGAATTTTTTGAGATTTTTTGGCGGAATTTTTTTTCACAGAAATGGAAATTTTGGCGAATTTTGAGGAATTTTGGGCAAAATTTGCCCAATTTTGGCGGATTTTGACACATTTTGAGGATCAAATTCAAGGTCAAGGTCAAAGGTCAAGGTCACACTCATCCAAGATGGCCGCCGTGACGTCACAATCCAATATGGCGGACACCGGCACCGGCACCACACCCAGAACCCGTGTGCCAGGAAATACTTTCCTATACTACTACTCATATTCCAAACAATTGATTTCTTCGATCATATCAGGTACAGCCATCTCTGTACATTTGCCTCTGCGAAGTCCTTATGGGTCTGGTGGATACCACCAATGGTCTAAAAGTATAAACAAAGCCTTGTACTGATTAATCACTCATATATGTTTCCAAGAACAGTAGGCATCTTTTAAGGTTTGTATGATTAAAATAGAGAGTGATTCCTAACATTAACCTTATATAAAACTTAAAGAAGTCCATTCTTCTATATGTCTTAGCACAAGGTTATATATATTCAGTAAAACATATTGAATTATGAGAAAAATCTGCTAAATCATTTTGATGGTAATGTTATCAAGGCCAAGAGCATTTAAGGTTTAATGTTAGTAGTATATAATAGTTGCTCCTGGCCCCGGTTTCTCACTGTGGAGATTGAGCCGATTAGTTCCTCCGAGCGTAGAGATTACCGTAAGGAGTCAATGACCGACTGCCAAAACGACACCGCGGCCATCTTGTATGACCTTGACCTTTGACCTTGACCCCGACAGCTATACTGGATCCACCAACTCGGATCCACCATTTTTTTCTAAAACTTTCTGCCAATTTGTATTCCGACATTTTTCTTTCTAGAACTTTCCGTTATCTTGAAATCGAATGCCACACTCTATTAATGTTTCAATTTTCTTGACGGCTACCATATTGAAAATATGTAATTTTTATTGTTAGAAATAAGGGAAAAAAAATATTTATAAAAAATTAATTAATCAAACTTTAATAATATATTATTAAAAAAATTTGCATCATGTAGCTCGGCGTTCTAAATTCAAACCCGGTGAGGCCAAAAAAAAAGACGACCTATAATTCCTTCATGATAGGCGCCGGCAGACTGACCACCCACCACTAATGAAAATGTATATATATCACCAACTAGTATGATGTCACGCCCATTATCTAGTTTTCGTCTGCTGGAAGTCAACATATTGTTTTTGTCTGCTAGAGTGCGCTGTCACCATGTTAGTTTAATTTTAACACACTAGAATGCAGTAATAATGAATACACACAACACATACACAGGACACGCATTTGACAAAAAGGAAGTATATTGAACGAAAATTGATCTTAGTGTCTTGATCTCATCAGACGGATACGCTCTCATCAGTAGCGTACGATAATACAAACTTGACAACGGACATTAAACGAAAAGGTCATACATTGTCACGAACATTCAACTCAGTAGGAAGCAATCGCCAATTTACGATAGGTTATAATACCACCAACAGTCTAAGACTCCAACAGTCTATGGATCAAACAGTTTATGGCTCCAACAGTATTTTGACTCCAAAAGTAATTGGCTCCAAAAGTCTTTTACTTCAACAGTCCTTTCGCTCCAAATGTCAATTGCTCCAAAAGTATTTGGCTACAAAAAAAAAAAGACTTTTAGCACCAAAAGTCATTGGCTCCAGTATTTGGCTCCAGCTGTCTTTGGTTCCAGCCTTCATAGGCTGAGCTGCTATTTGGCTACGAGACTAGGAGGCTACGAAGCTATTAGACTACAGGACTACAAGGCTACAATAATTTACTGGCTACGAGGCTTCAAGATTACTATTCTATAAGTGTAAAAGGCTACAATTCTACAAGGCTACGAGGCTTCGACTCTACAGGACTACAAGGCTTTAAGACTTCTAGGCTACAAGTCTACCAGGCTACAAGTCTACAAGGCTACGAGACTACATGGCTCTAACTGTCTTTGACTCCATTCAGTTGCGAGAGTTAATTTGTCTCATGAAAAAAAAAAAATGGTTCTAAATAGGCTCGATTCTTGCCAACAGATGTCGTCAAGTGTTGTGTTGAAGTAAAATTGTTTTATCTCTTTTATGTGGGACTAGCGACCCCCCCCCCCCCCCAATGCTGATACTAAAGATACTACGCTATTTATAGGCACGCGCCGCCGGCCCCCCGGCCGGGACCGCCGCAACTGCTATGTCCCTGCATTTTAAATCTGTAATATCTTCCAAAATATTCATTTAAATTTCATGCTGTAAAGGGCCATATTGATCTATATTAAATGCACAATGTATTTAATCGTAGTATCCTTAGTATCAGCATTGCACCCGTGCGAAGTCGGGGGGGGGGGGGGGGGGGGGGGGGGGGCGGGTCGCTAGTCCCATATAAAAGAGATTAAAAAAATTTACCTCAACACAACACTTGACGACATCTGTTGGCAAGAATCGAGCCTATTTAGAACCAGTTTTTTTTTCATGAGACAAATTAACTCTCGCAACTGAATGGAGTCAAAGACAGTTAAGCCATGTAGTCTGTATTGCTTTAAAATCGCTTCGTAAATAAGCCTTTATTCCTCGTAAAAAGTAAAGGATAAAAATGGTTATTGTGGGATATCCCTAAGAGATAGACATATCCCATCGCGGACTTTTTTGTAGACCTTTTTAAGGCGTACAATACTTTAGTACCTTATTTTGATCTATCTCATAGGCTTCAGCCAGCGTTTGCAATGTAAGCGCAAAAAAAATGTGTTTATTTACATCACATTAGAAACCTCTAAACTTAGCAGTGCTTCTCTACTATATTATGCATGTATTATACAAATAAACCTTCCTCTTGAATCACTCTATCTATTAAAAAAACCGCATCAAAATCCGTTGCGTAATTTTAAAGATCTAAGCATACATAGGGACACACACAACCAGCGGGAAGCGTCTTAGTTTTATACTATGTAGTGATGCGGGATGCTAAATAACGATAGTAAGCGATGGAAGGCTTCGCTAGACATCTTTTTGGTTGAATTACTGGAAAATGATATTTTTAGTAATAATTTGGTAGCAGAAATTCACAATTTAATTTTTACTCTGAATAAAATTGCATGACTCATTAAGTAAAGAAATTTTCATACAGAGATAGATTCTTCAGAAATAACCAGAAGCACTCGGAAAACATCAACAGAAGTCTATCCAGGAATAATGAGCCCATGAAGAAGGCCATCTAAATATTGGAAGAAGTAATCAGGAGCACACGGAGAAAACTAAAGTTCGTTTAACTTATTATCAGAAAATCATAGAAAAAAATTAAAATTGAAAATAATATTACCTAATAATAACAATAATAAAAATTAAAATGATAAAAATAAAAATAAACAATTTTAAAAAAATTACAAAAACTTTTTCTGCCAGCTATAGAACTACTAATTCCTTGAGGAACGATGTATTTCAATACAGTGTCGACTCGGCGAGCGACGCCCGGGACAGGACGACCCAGCGAGTGTTGGGGCGAGTGTGCGGCCGTATTGTACCTTGTAGCACGAGGGGTCTGTTACATGTACATATTCATGTAAGCCACAAGGCCAGGTTGACCTAAGGTTTTTAATGTAAAATATTTTGTAAGATGACTTGTGCATAATCACAAACATAATATTCTCTTATAATTTTTCCTTTGTTAATAGTTGTGTATTATATATATTGATTATAATCAACTTGTTCCTAATTTAACGTAAATAAATTGTGACTCACTCTTGCTTATTTGTTTCATAAAGTAAAAAGAGCAAAGGAATTTAAAATATTTACAAGACTTCTTTGAAGGGTATTAATTAATAATGCTGGCATTCTATGTATTATTGTAATTGCTAATATATTCCTTATTTTTGTTTTGGCAACCAGCTGGTGTATTCAAGCGGGTCAAGCTGAAGACCAAAAATTAATGCTTCCAAAACAACTTGAGTGTGTCGTATTAACATGTTTATTGTTTTTATTTATTTTTTTCATGTTAATAAATAGTTTAAATCTCCTGTGTCGCTCTAACTAAATTCCTTCTTTCCCCTGACTGGGGGGCAAAACCTTGAGTGTACTGTGTGTCTATTGCGTGTACTGTGAGTGTACTGTGTGTAGTGTTTGTTCATTGTGTCCCCTGTGTGTGTCCATTGTGTGTTCAGTGTGTACATTGTGTGTTCAGCGTAGGTATGTACTGAGTGTACTGTATGTACATTGTGTTTATTGTGTGTTCTTTTATTTTGTTGAATGTGTGTCCTTTCGCTAAATGTGAGTAGTCAAATCTTTAGTAGCTCGGAATATTTACTGCTTCAAAACCTCTTGGTCTTGGTAAAACAAGTTTTCAAGGATTCTTGGGCCTTTAGTAAGCTTAAAACATGTTCCGTTGGTCTAAATGCTTGTAATAAATTTTATCGATACTTTAGGTCTGACAGTTCGAAGACTTTGTCTTGACTGCTTGAAATATGTTTATTAGCTATCGACAAAGGAGGTTTTGAGTTTCAGAAATGTCTGGTCTATACGTCTGACATTGTTCATGACCTTGTCTTGTCCGAAGACATTTGGGCTATCCTTATAGCATTGTACATGAACTGGTGTGAACGTATTTCACGCATTAAAAAAAATTGACTTTCGTGTTAGGCAGCGCGAAAAAATATTTAAATCATTCGACAGATATCTTGCCCAGTGTTGTTTTTCGTAGATTGAATGATTAATAAAAGGTAACGGCAAGTAGAATTTTATTTTATTTTATGCTTTAGTTATCCTTATCACTGGTCGAGAATTAAACCAAAGACGGCATCTATTGTGTCTATATTATTTTAATGAGTGATTTTTTTTTATATTTTGGAATTTTTCCAAATTTCTAGTTTAAAAAATACATATTCCAATATGGTGGTCATATCGGCTTATAGGAGGCTGGTATATGAGGAACTTAAGATGCTTTTAGGATTTTGAACACATTATTTATTAAATAAGTATATTTTGTCTTAAATACATGTATATATATATATATATATATATATATTCATTTATCAAGTATCGAATCAAGGACGGATATCGATCGAATCAATCATTATATTAATGATTGATTTTTTTTCGATGATTTTGAAATGTTTTCCAGTATTACTAGGTTTTTTATTACGAATTTTCAAGATGGTAGTCAATATTTCCTCATAGACTTACTACTGAATTGTTGGCTAGGAAACTAAATTTTTTTTAGGACTTTCCACCATATTTATTAAATAAGAGTATTTTTTTTAACTTAAAATACATTCATTGCATCGATTAAGCACGGAACAGGCTATTCTGTCGATCGAATAAATCAATATATTAATGTGTGATTTGTTTTGATGAATTTTGGAATTTTGCCGAATTTATAGCTAAATAACTAAATAACTACAAATCTCCAAGATGGTGTTTAAATTTCAAGATGGCGGGTGCCGCAGTAATAATAAATTATTCCTGCACTCTAGTAGGTTAAAATTAAACTAACATGGTGGCAGTGCACTCTAGTTGGTGATATATATACTCATATATGATATATATACAGTAGAACTCCAATTATCCGAACTCCATCTATTCGAATCGCTGATTATCCAAATCGCTTTCAGGATTCCAGATAAGATGGAAACGTAGGAACGTGGGAACGTAGGAACTTTATTGGGATGATGAGTCACCGTCTCATAGTTCTATTATTGGCTGTCGTACGTCGCCAGGTGGCCGGCCTGGCCCATCTTTCACTGTTCCTTTTGATGAGTCAGTCAGTATGTCATTTACCTGCTACTGTGACGGTACTCTTTCGCGCCGTAGCGTTGTTTTGTTTATGAATGTGTTTCGTCGTTCACCATGGCTTCTAAAAGAAAACGTGTTGTGTTATCGTTAGCGGATAAACTAAAAATCATAGACCACAGGTAAAGGAGTTACATGTTATCAGTTGACTGAGATGTACGGTGTTGGACAATCAACGATTTCAGACATTAAAAGGAGTAAACCTACACTTTTAAACGTCGTGTCAGTGCTTAAAAACGAAGATGGAAGTTTTTCAAGAAAATCAATGAAGGCAGCAACCAACAAAGATTTAGAAAATGCGGTTTTGATGTGGTTTTTGCAGCAACGTTCTGTGGGAAACCCAATTTCAGGCCCAATTCTTTGTGAAAAAGCTAAGATCATAGCTGAGAAACTCGGTTGTTCATCCTTTAAAGCAAGTAACGGCTGGCTAACAAATTTCAAGTCCAGGCACGGTATCCGTGAATTAGATTTAAGTGGCGAGAAGTTATCAGCAAACTCCAAAGCTGCAGAGGATTTTATTGAAAAATTTAAAGTTGTAGCAGACTCCTACAGTTTTGAGTTTTTGTACAACGCCGATGAAACAGGTCTTGTTTGGAAAGCTCTGCCTATCTAAAAGGGAGTGTAGTGCTCCAGGACATAAAGTTAGTAATGACCGTGTTACGGTGCTTAACTGTGCGAACTCTACAGGAAGCCATAAAATACCCCTTCTATTGATAGGGAAGTCAAAGAGCCCAAGAGCATTTAAAAATGTGAAAAAGCTTCCCCTCTGTTATAAAAACCAACCCAAGGCTTGGATGACTGCAACATTGTTTACTGAGTGGTACGACGAAATTTTCATTCCTGAAGTGAAAAAAAAAACACCAAAAATCTCTTGGAAAGAAGGTAGTAAAGTGCTTTTGATTATTGATAATGCACCAGCTCATCCCACCACAGAATCTTTGGAAAGATGGAATGGCCAGTTTAAAGAAATTTTTTTACCGCCAAATGTCACAAGCTTGTTGCAACCAATGGACCAGTCGGTTATCGAAACCATGAAACGCCATTACAGAAGGCAACTTTTATGGAAACTTTTGTTAGAGGGCGAAGACGAAGAGGGTGTGTGTGAAAACCACAAAAATATAAATTTGAAATATTGCGCTTACATGGTGGCAGAAGCTTGAAGCTTGGTTAAGCAAGTCACATTCAGACGTGCGTGGAACAAGTTGAAAGGCATAGAAACTCAAGAAAATGGAAGGGAAGAGACAGGAGAAGATGAGGATGACATGTCACTTGAGGAATTCAGAAAATTTCTTTTGAAAATTCCTGGATGTTCAGACGTTAGTGCTGAAGATATAGGAGAGTGGATGGTGTGTGATTCGTCAGACCCTGGGTTTCAAATTCTAAATGATGATGAACTTGTTGAAAGTGTGAGAGAAGAAAGTGTCGAGGAAGAAGATGACCTTAACGTCGAAGTTGAAGGAGACACGGGACCATCAGCTAGTGAAGCATTTGCCGGCCTTGAAACTGCGTTGCAGTGGATGGAGCGTCAGCCCGAGTGTGACCACATGCAACTTCTCACTGTCAAGCGGATGCGCGACTTGGCTGCCCGAAAACGGATGAAGACACTCCAACAGCTTACTTTGACTGAGCTGTTCAACAAGCAATGACTATTTTACGGTACGGTACGTACATGCATATTGTATGTATGTACATACATACGTACTATGTAATGTACAGCACTTGTAAGTAGGTACATATGTATGTATGTTCATAGTATGCTTTAAATGTATTTCATTTTAATCGTAAAAGCTCTTTTTCTTTAAAGAATAGTTTTTTCTCCCGTTTTAACTTAGTACAACATACATACAACAATAATTAATTAAAATTACTTTTTCGGAAAAAATCCAAGTATCCGAATTTTTGATTATCCGAATGGCGTCCGGTCCCAGTTGATTCGGATAATTGGAGTTCTATTGTACTTTGTCATTAGTGGTGGGTGGTCAGTCTGCCAGCGCCTATCGTGGAGGAAGTATCGGTCGCCATTTTATTTATTTTTGCTCTCACCATATTTAAACTGAGGACTCCGAGCTACATGACGTAAGTGCGTTTTAAAATAATATTTTATTAAAATTCGATTAATATTTTTTTTAAATAATTTTCAAATTTTTCCCAAATTCTTAGCATAATAATTATGTTTTTTTTTTATGAGACAGCCACAACGAAAATTGCAACAGTGTTTTTAAAATAATATTTTATTAATTTTTTTTATTATTTTTATTTTTTTTATTTTTTATTTTCTAGCATAAAATATAAAAATTTTCAATATGGCGGCCGTAAAGAAAATTGCAACGTTACAGAGTGGGACATTCGATTCCAAGATGACGAAAAGTTATAGAAAACAAAATGTAATTAATATTGGCGGAAAGTACTATAAAACAAAATGGTGAATCGAAGGTGTGGGATACAAGATGGCCGACCGGGTCAAAGTCAAGGTCAAGTTGCAACGTGCGCTTCGGCATTCAGACGCCCGCCGGCTCCTCCCCTTCCCTCGTTTCCCTTAAAGCCCCCTCCCGCACACCCTTGTGACGTCCGCGTGACGTAAGCGCCTCCTTCCAGGCCTACTGAATGCGACACTAACGCCATCTGGATTTTTTATATATAGGGCTGTAATTATTTTGCTCGTTCGGTTCTGTTCCGGGAGCGATCGCCGTGAGGGGTGCTTCGGCGTCGCGCCGTGTTACGCATGGCTAGGAGGTGTTCTCTGGTCGGTGCCTTACATTTTTTTTTCTTGTTAATTCTGTAGTTTGCCTTCTGCGTCATGTTTGGCTTGCCTCTTTGTGGCTTCATAAAGTAATGTTTGCTGGACACCGAATTTGTTTCGTAATTTTCTGGTTTGCATTGCCAGTGTGTTTCACCTTATGCATATTTTTGATTTTTGTTTTTTGCTTTCGACCCATTTTCCGTTGGGGCGTTTGCCGTTTTTCTCCGCCGCACCTCTCACGTACGGACAGACAGCATTCTATCTGCAATTGCTTGATTTAAATAACGTTAGCACATAACATTTGTATATTGGCTATTTGTATTGCTCACCAGTACCTGTTTACGTAAATATTTCTTTCGTAATTCTTGTTATGTGTTGTCCCTCTACATTCATATGGGGCTTCATTTAAAGATTAATAAAGTTGTGTATTTTTGTATTTCTGATATTTACGCTTATTTCTTTAGGGGTTGCACAACACAACTGGCACTCTGCCTGTCCCTTCACAAGGGCCATTTTTTTTATGTTTCTAATTGTTTACGTCATTGAGGCAAAGTGAGGTGGATTTCCCCTTCCCCTTCACGATACTTCAAAGTGTCAAAGTCAAGGCCATCCAAGATGGCTGCCGTGTCGTCAGGGTAGTCGGTCATAGACCCCCAGTAGCTCACGGTAATCTCTGCGCTCGGAAGAAATGGTCGGCTCATGCTCTACTGCCATAAGCCAGGGCCAGGAGCAACTATTATATACTACTAATGTTGTTTACTATTTAACATGCTATTCACCAATAGTAAAGTCAAACCAATATTGTTATGACTTGTAGCTTAAGCCATGGGTTTGATACTAATCTTCATAGTTATCATCAGGAAGAAAACCATTAAGTACGTTTTTGAGGTTCTCCATAAACCATTACCTCAGGTAGTTAAAATGCAGATTTAGTCTTCTTCGTACAGAGTTGATGTACTTATACCCATTTTTCATCGTTTCCCTTAGTAGTTACTAGTTTTATATAAGAGCCTCTTCTATTCTTCTTAAAAGTCATCTTTAATGACGTTTCACAATATGATATTGTTGATGCACTGCTGTTCGTGACAATGGATGCAATGATATCTGAACTCTCACTCTCAGTAAGTCCAGCTGTGAAGCCCTCCATGTCAGGGAAGAATATGATTGGCTCTGGTGGAGTAGCCAATCCTGGCGCGCGGTACTAGCAGGCTAGGCGTCCCGCGGAATGTCTGCCGGTGGCAGCATGTTTATTTTGTCGCGTTTGATGCAAGTGTATTAATTTCCAAGTTTTAAAACCAGATGAGTGCTTAATTGGTAAAGTTAGTTTTAAAAAAAAATTACTTACCCCTGAATTTATCTGAAAGGTAGCATATTAATTATATATATTTTAAAATGTTACTTTTGGTGAAGAGTGTAATAAATTTTGTTCTTCAAAGTGTGAACAGATTAACTATGTTTTGATTATATATTTATATAAAAAATTTGGATTGAAACATGTCACACATGTCCGCATTGAATCATGTTTGCTTGATGCAGCCGGACCATTAAGTGTCACAGTTTATGTCATAAAAATTCCGATTCCGACTATTACACGCCGAAAAACAAAAAGTCGTTTATTTAATAGAAATAAAGCTACAGCAGGGTCTCCACTTCCCTGGAACCTTATAGTAAGATAAAGCTATTGATTTTACAAACAAAACAATAAAGTGTTTGGTAAAATAGAATATTCTAAATTAAAATACTAGATTTTTACACACTCAATTAAAGGAAAACTTATTTTATGAATCCACTGAAAAAAAGCAACATGTTTATTTTCCTAGAACGTGAAAATTTTAAAGGGAGTCTTAAATAAGTAGTGAAAAATTAAAACGTTGGTTCTTGGCTCTGTCTGTTCGGCGAGGTTTCGCTTGCAGAGCTGAAGTCTCTAATGAGCCACAGTCGTGCGGCGGCGCTCAAAGAGACGCGCGCGCCGATGGCTTGCGGTCGCCGGTCTAAGCTGTAGCTGCTGAGGCGCCGCGCGCTAGCAAGCAAGCGACGAGGCTGCAGTCACCTGGCTAGTGTCGGCGCTGTAGCTGCTGAGGCGCCGCGCGCTAGCAAGCAAGCGACGAGGCTGCAGTCACCTGGCTAGTGGCGGCGCTGTAGCTGCTGAGGCGCCGCGTGGTTCTCATGGCCATCACCACAAGCAAGAGGCGAGGCTGCAGAAACCCTGTTCCTCCGAGCTTCAGGCTGTGGTGCCGACCGCCATTTTGGATTGTGGCATCATTGCGGCCGTCTTGGATGACCTTGACTTTTGACTTTGACCCCGGCGGCCATATTGGATCCACAATTTTGTTTTCTCGAACTTTCCGCCATTTTGTTTTCTAGAATTTCCCGCCATTTTGAATCATTATGTTACCGTTTCCATTTTCGTTACGGCTGCCATCTTGAAAATACATAATTTTTGTGATAAAACTCATGGATAAAATTTTACATTTATAAAAAACAAGTAATAATATTTTAATAAAATATTATTTAAAAAACTCACATCATGGAGTCCTCAGTTGGAACCCGGTGAGGGAAAAATTAAAATGGCGACGGATTCCTCCATGGTGACTGCTGGCACACTGACCACCACCACTAATACCATCGCATATATTAACTAACCCTCACCTCACATATTGTCTTCCTCTCCCCCTTTCCCAAATATAAGTTACTTTGAATTTTCCCCCTCCACATCTTACCACCACCCAAACAATTTTTCTTTGTATTTTTTCCCCTCTACCTCCTAATTTTTAGAGAAGGGGTAGGGGGTAGGATGTGCAGGGGGAAAATTACAAGAAAATTTAAATTGTATGGTTGGGGTAAGATATGGAGGTGAAAATTCCAAGAAAAAAAAAAATCATTTTTGGAGAATGGTAAAAGGGAGTGTGTAGGAGGTGGTGGTGAGGGGGTTGTATATGGACACATATGCAATTGTATTAGTTGGCGGGGAGGTCAGTCTGCCAGCAGCCACAATGTGAGAAGGATCGGTCACCATTGTTTTATTTGGCCCTCACCGGGTTCGAAACGAGGACACCAAGCTCAATGACGTATATGCGTTTTTAAATAACATTTAATTAAAATTTGATTAATTAATTTTATGATGAATTATTTTTAATTTTCAGCATAAAAATTATGGATTTTCAACGAATTTAACGAAAAATGAAACAGTGAAGTCATAATTTCAATTTCGGAAAGTTCTAGAAAACAAAATGGTGGAATTTAAAATGACAGAAAGTTCCAGAAAACAAAAAAGTGGGTCCAAGATGGCCGCCTGAATCAAAGTCAAAGGTAAATGTCATCCAAGATGGCCGCCGTGACGTTCCAATCCAAGATGGTGGTCGGTACCTCAGCTCCTCAGCCTGAAGTCTGTGATTGGAGGAACTTTTACATACTATTCCCTGGCTAGTGTGGGCGAGTTGTTCTCTCGACCGTGACCACAGGCCAGAGGCGAGGCTGCGGACACCCTGGCTAGTGTCGGCGAGTTGTTCTCTCGACCGTGACCACAGGCCAGAGGCGAGGCTGTGGACACCCTGGCTAGTGTCGGCTCCGCTCGGGCCGGCCTGCTAATGGTGACTGATGATGCAGCCGTAATGAGCGTGAATGTCACCCTCCGCTACACGGAGTCGCACGCGGCTTCCTGTTGCCTTCCGAGCGAGCCATATCGCAGCACTAAGACTTCCAATTACATACCTGCTTGTTAAAAGACGAATGTTAATTGATAATATAAAGTAACATTTCTGCCAGATTTTTAATAAGCTAGTTTTATATACATAAATGGTAAACACATATAAGCTATATTATTCCTACTTAATAAGTTGTTATTATGTTGGTAAAAATAAGTTATAGAATATAATAAGTTTATTGCTTCAAAAATATCTGGCAAGCATTTTACACGGACTCTTTTAATGTGCATGTTGTAACTGATCAGTTCCAAAAAATTGCTGCTATCTAATTTTTGATAAAGTGTATTGAAGTGCAAGTAAAATCAAAATTATAACGTAATTTAAAATACTCGCGTATCTTTGTGTTGAAGTTTCCATTGTCATAGGTGGCCAGGTATACGTAACAACGTAGCTACTTTTCTTGTGGTTGGCCTTGTAGCTCAAAAAATGTATTTTACTCGTTATTAAATTATAGTGAAACATTTCCCACCTTAAGTACTGATTTTATTAAAAAATTGTTGATATTATAAGTATTGCACAAATAATTAATTATTTCGTATTAGTATTTTTATCCAGAAATAATAATAAATAAAATGTCATGCTTGTGAATTTTAATGAATTCTATTATTCGCAGTTTTGAACATAAACCTATTCTTTTTTATTTTCCAAATTAAATTTTCCAAAATAGATTAGCTATAGTTAACTTACATTAAGAAGTATAGATAGTTTAACGATAGCAATTTATGGAAATTATTAGTTTAAGACAAAGTGCCTTTACAGTACAAGAGAAAATTTCTTCATTAAAATTTTCTCTAGAGTACTGAAGTTTCGAAATCGAAATTAAAAGTTAATTTGCAAACAATTTAATTTAATTCAGGTTTCATAATAAAGATAAATATTTTTAACGAAAGAAGCAATTATAACAAACGTATTAGATCAATATCATCGTAACAGATGGATGATAAAACGGTTCCCCCCCAAAAAAATTAACTAAAAAATAATAATTTTGTCACTGTGTTTCGATTAAAATTACTATATAGAAATGACTTTTATAAAAATTGGTTGTTTGTAATGTCGGTTTACGGACGATAGTTTAACGTGACAACGTCATAACAAAACATTGATGAAATGATTGCATACTTTTATGAATAAAATTGAATAATTTTATTGAATTGTCACTATTTTGTATGGTTACAAAGAAGGAGTGAAATGAAATGTACAATTTAATTGATAAATTTACTTTTATTTGCACTCATTAATTCAAATATGTTTATTACTTTAACGAAGAGATTATTTTAACTATAACTTTTATACATGTTTGCTATTTAACTTCTTCCAATCTGTGTTATTCTGTTAAGGAAAAGTAGGAAACGAATGGGAGTGTTTCAAGTTTAATGTGCCTCGAAAAAGTCAAATCGATGGTTGTTCCAATCGAGTGGAAGAGAGATAGATGCGGCGCAAGCGTACAATGAGCGTAACGGGACACAGCCTAACGGGACAGCCACTTGGTCAAGTACAGGAGCTGAATGTGGTGTAGCAATTGGGGAAACAGACTCTGGCGCATTAGCAATAGGCGCAACGGCGGTTGTATTCTGTTTATCTAGTAGGTTGTCTAACCTAAGGGTGAGCATTCTGTTTTCTAAATGCCCTACTCGCTCCTCCAATTGGTTTCCTAGTTCGTCCTGTTTGCGAGTAATATTTGTAATCTGATTGTGTATCTGATGCTCCACTACCTCGTTTATCTCATCCAGACCACAGTGATTTCGTGCAGCCTGTTGTGCGACTTGTTCTAAACGTCCAGAAATACTGCTTACCTCCTCTTGTATTTTCTGAGTAGTGTCTAGACAATTGTTTTGTATTTGGGTCAGCTTTTGTTCGGTGTGTGCTTCGAGTATAGCTACCCGCATGGACACAGCTGCTACACTGTCAGTAACCTCCTGCAGCTCTAATTTGAGGTTATTCTCTAAGTTGAGGATACTCTGCTGTATTCCTGTATTAAGCTGTGAAGAAGTAGAATCCAACCTGGAATTGAAATCTTCGCTCAATTTTGCGATGTTAGAATCTAACCTGGCGTTCATTTCCGCAGTGTTAGACTTTAAATCCGCGCTTAACTTTGCGGTGTCTGCCCTCAGCTTTGCGGTGTCAGCACTCATTGTATCTAGTCTAGACACAAGGCACTGAAACATAGTAGCTACATCCATGTTGCCACTGGTTGTAGGAACTAAATCTGTATTTTCTAACTGTTCCGTGGGCTGACTATTTTCAACATCCTCTAGGTTATGTGCTACAGGACTGGAGATAGTGTCGTCTTCGGACATGCTGCTGTCCCTAGATTTAGTGTTGCCTTTGTTTTTACTCCTCCCTCTAGTGTTCATGTCTAGAAATTATACGATAATGTTGTACAACAAAATAATCGAGCCCCACGTTGCGTGTGTCACTCTTAATTTGTAATGCCCCCTGCTGAGTACACAATTTACTGTCACAGTAAATGAGCCCTTTCACAGTTACAGATTAATAAATTCTCCCTGTCATGCGCTTCTGAATCTTTAATGGGCGCCAGTACCCGAAGGTACCCAACTTAATTATTTATTAGATAGAAAAATAAATTTAATACTAATTATAATACTTTTATTGTTTAACATTAAAAAAATAAAACGACAAAGACGGTTGCTTACACTTGCGAATAAAAAGAAAACAACATATTAAGTAGCTAATAAAATTACGTTGGGCACAACAGATACAAAAGTTCATTGGTTAGGAGATAAAAATAAATTTAGCTAGTTCAGTATTCGTGGGATCGCATGAAATTCAATATCCTTTAAGACTTCTGAGTGAAGTCGTACAACATATTAATCATGCCATAATTCCAAGAAAACTAGAGGCTTTAGTATTATTCAAAGGTGATAGATTTAAAACAATTAGGATAATAAGACAGCAGATGATCACTACCTCAAATAGTGCTATGATTAGGAGACGCGACTGCTCAGGATTCAACATAGCATATAGTCATACCTGAAGATTTGATTATATATGGTTTTAGATAAAGCCCCAATAAAACCATTACTCTCAGAGCTTCGCCGAAGCTCGGGCGTATTTCCCTCGACAGTTTGAGAGAAGTAGCGATGCTATATAATATTTAAAATGTCACGTCGGCAAGGCCCGACGCGACAACACACACAAGCTACAAGATGGCACACCGAAGTTTTTTTTCTCTCCTCTTACAAAATTAATAGCGTCTATAACCAACAATGTCTTTAAAAGATCCGCCGATCTATCGGCCAATCACCGGCCTTGAATTAAGCATTTAAAAGATATTACATTTAACATTATTAACATAGAGAAAGGTTGCGAAGCTCAAAGCAATTATCCAAAACAAATATAGAAGTTAATTAACATGAAAGATATATAAATTTGTGACAAACAAAAATGTAAACAAATACTGAAAAACATAAATAAATAATTTTAAATTAAAGTTTCAGTGTTCTGTGATCTGATGTAGTATCACAACGGACGTACGTAATTTTTTTTTTTTAACACTGGATGTTGCGCAAAAACCTCAAGAATCGACATAAAAGATGAACACGTAAACACACGAGGAACAAGCCGGTATTAGATTATGTCAAATGTCACATGCCTAAACCGCACAGAGAATTCCATGGGAGATATTTGGCCAAAAGAAAAGAGACAAACACAGTGGACTAACAACGAGACGGTTGCAAAGAAGAAACATTACGACGTACCGACATACGAGAACCTAGGCCAACACAGAGACGAACAGACGAACCCACTTGCGACTACTGGCGGTATGTCTTCAGCCAGGTTCAGCAAGTGCCCGGGTAGACTCTCTCTCCACTGGAGTACAGACTGGTCATACGGGGGAAGCCTACGATGTACATTCTGTATTGCACAGACCCGAATACTCACGTTGGCAAGCCTTCTTTCAACAGACGAGAGAGCCAAACCTCCGATCGTGCATCTTCGGTTTTTTTGTTCATTGTAAATTAATAAATATACAATTAATGATAACTAATGGTCAATTAGGTTAGGTTAGCTACATTATAAATACTTTAAAACATTGTGGACGGTTGATTTGGTTAGGATAGCTACATTAAAGATACTGTAAAATCATGTAAACGTTTTCTTAGCCCTGGATAGCTACATATTAAAAAGTTATTTGCTAAGCAACCATAAAATGTCTTTACAGTATTTTTAATGTAGCTATACTTACCTAACATAACCAACCACCCACATTGTATTAAAGTATTTATTATGTAGCTAACCTATCCTAATCGACCGCAAAATTTAATGCCACACCGGTTTATACAATGAGATAAAACGAAAAAAAAAAAAAAAAAAAAAAAAGCGAGCATGAACTTCGGGGAACTTCGGGTTTGGCTCTCTCGTCTGTGAAAAGATAGCTTGCCAACGTGAGTATTCGGGTCTGTGCAATACAGAATGTACATCGTAGGCTTCCCGTCATACGGACCTGTTGTTAGTGCCGTGTTTGTTTTCTTAGACCACTATCCGTTTCACGTAGCCACGCCCCCCCCCCCCCTCCACCCCCCCCCCCCACCACCCGGTTTATCACTCCAAAACTCTATGAGTAAATGAAAAGCTACCAAACACTTGATCGGCCGTTTATTATTTTACATGAAGACCACCCACGATTCAACTTACATACCTCACTGCGTGTATGCATTCAATATTCACTCGAGAGTCACTTGAAAGTCTGCTTCGTCATCCGTATCAACTGCTTCTCTCTTGCATTCGTTCAGTGATCAATTGGATATTTGTTGTATTTTTACTCGCCCCTATTGGAAGCTTTGTCCCCAAATTCACCCCACACGTTTCTTAAGAATGGTTCATCCTCCATTGAGGTATCTGCCTCCAAATATCATCTCCAAGGGATTCTCTTACAAACCTCCCTCCGTTCGAGGACAATACTACCCTCGAAAGGAGTTCGCCTCCAACTCCCAAATAGAAACGGTTTTAGGTTGTTTGGTAAATAAAACACAATTTTCTACTCGTTTATTTTTAAAACTACTTATGAAAACTACAAACTTCACAACTAGATGTCGCTATAGAAAAATTTCATATGCTGAATCGCTGTAACGAAAATGCACGCCGAAGTTAGGTTAGCTTCGAAAAACATTTTGCGCATATTTTGGTAAGTTCTTACCTACTTTATAAACAGAACGTCGTGGTGCAGTCTACTAGTTTTTTGAATATGTAGAGTTTAACCTCATTACTAATAAATAATATTTGCAATACAATAGACAACCAATTTGGACTATATTTTGGGTTACTGTAACTAACAACGGAAAGCCTAAACAAATAGTTCTGAAACGTACAAAGAACTTTCTTAAGATATCCCACTTGACCTTATTAACTCACACTGATAGGCTTAACAACCCTTCCCCTTGGACCCCAATATATCAACAACCCCTCAATGATTTATCTCATCTTGAAAATATTTTTTTGGCCATATATGCCCACCTACCAAATTTTACAAATATCCAATCAAACGGTTCCAAATTTACAGTTGGATGAACTCACACGCATACAAACGCGGATTAGCTCAAGTTAATTCCGAGACTTCTTATCTCAGTCGACAGTAAACTAGGCAATGAAAACTTCGAGGGGCGAAGAATTTTTAAAATTTCATCTTAAAGTGAAACAAAAAAACACTGTTTACAGAAATCCAAAGAAATACTAAATGAGAATGGCTCATTACACTAGTATTTCTCCTCGAACTGAGACCTCGTGATGTTATCGTTTTAGTGTAGACAAGTACCGACCAAAGTTTGTACCTACTTATATTATAACAAACCAAGGAATTTGATTGAAGTAAAATCCTACCAACCTACTGACTACTACTTTGAAATTAAAACAGTAAACAATTACAAAGGAAACTATTAATGTAGATAAATGTTGATACTCAGTTACGTTTAGATGGAAATAACCAACTAATTCTCTTACAATAAATTGCTGGTGCACTTTGAGACATTTATTATCATGATCTCTCTGGACACTATCATCTGGATTCCAAGCCAGAATGAAAGTACATGATGCATTTAATTTTGAAATCTACGTGTGTATTAATTAAATATATAAAAAAACCTCAACCGTTTTTGGTCATACACGAAATAAAAAATAATATTGGCCAATACCGGCCTACCTACCAAATTTAATAAAATTCCAATTAAGGGTTCGAAAGTTATCGTCGGGAAAAGTCACATTCATAAATAAAAACCCCGATAGTTCTAGTTTTTACGAAGGACTCGCTTCGCTCGTTCGATTATGCTATTTTTTAAAGGTAATTCTACTATTCTACCAATGAAAGCTTAACTTTAGCATCTACAGGTTTTGTGGCTGAGCATTGTACTACAAGTCTGGTGTCTGCGCGTACTCAGTTTGTAAGTATTTTGTAGTCAGTATTATTCAAAAAGAACTGGTTTCCACATCTTTAATTTTTTTTTACAATGGGTTTTCATTTTATTGTCAAATTTAAATTTGATTTCAAAGCATAAAATATTTTTTTTTCGCATCCGCTTTATATAAATATTATATCACGCTACGTTCAGCAGATATTACTCCTTATGTTTAGTTTGACTTTATTGTTTATTTAATCTAACATCAAGAAAGATGACATAGGAAATTGCAATTTTAAACTCAAGAACTTCAAGACAGTTTTGTTCATATTTTAATTATGAATGTGTTGTTAACTTCTAAAATAATCTTGTATCGCTAAATGCTTAAATTTTCATTTGTTTGAAACTCTCATCATCAATTCTGTAAATATACTTATTTAAGGAACAAGTTTATTAATTATATTCTGACAAAATGTGCCTTCGTTTGAACTAGAAACAATAAGTTATCTGTCAGAATCCTACTCTTATATTGTGTTTTGATACTTCTGTACCGCAACTAGTGGTGAGTTATATTTATCATTCCGGTAACGTGTGTAGTTATTCACTGGTCCGAATACCAGCAAAGTGCTAAGTGATCCACTAGAAGTGCATCGTAGTATACGCTGCCATCTTTGGTTAATATGGAATTAAAACGCAACCATGGCAAAAAAATTAAATTAAAATTTCTGAAGTTATAATTCTTTAGGCGCGTTATAAAAAATGGAAAGAGTGCATTTTTTCAATGCTCGCGCACCATGTAACAAAATTTTTACAGTATGAAATAAAGGCTACATACAAATAAAAATTGTATATTTGTGCTTTTAAATCTTATACTTTAGTGATTGGTATTAAATACAGATTCATGTATTTAATTTTATTTATCGTGAATATTAGTGATATAATTTTTTTTCAAGTGTATTTATATAAGATATGTTTATGTAGGCTATGCATCATTTATTTGCATTATAATTTATTATATTATTATTAAATAAATAAAATAATCGGAAGAAACAATTAGTTATCATTATTATCTAAAATTTATCTCTATTATTTTATTAAACAAAAAAATAATATTATACACATGTATACATTAATACTGAATACTGAGTATTTATTTAAATTTTTTAGTTTCATTACACACCGTATTTATAATATTACTAGAGTCCTATTGTTTTTTTTTAGTTTTAATAATTATTTTCATGCAAAATCAAAGTAAGCTTTTTATTACGTCGAGTAAGTATAAATTCTAGCGCGCATTCACGTCCCCATTTTCTTAAAATCTGCCCTAAAGCTTAAGATATTTCTTTGACTGTGTTTGTGTGCATAACCAGTCAGCCCATTGCTGCTGATATCTCGTCGCTCATGCGAGCGAGTCTGTGTTCACGGGCTCCACAACTGTTCCGGTTGGCCTAAAGCTGAGACAACGGTCACTACCTGGCATTTAAAAAGGAAAATTTGAATTAACAAACATCCGACATCACATATAATTTGAAAGTAAATTTACCACAATTTTGATTTTTTCTATATTAATGAGAAGGGCTGCTTAACCGTAAATGTTTTTTTTTGTAAGTATACTAAATAAGACATTTTTGTTCGCAATTGAACTTTTTAGCTAATCAAAAAAGAGATTATATTTTCTATAAATTGTCTCTGGTTTAGTTTAATTAAATTCAATAACGCAAATTGTAAAAAAATTAGTGATTGTAAAGATACTTCAAAGCTGACTAAACGTCACGAAAAATATTGTAATCGTCAGACCATGATTTAATTTGATTTATAAACAAAAGAGAAATTTTTAAGAATTTTTTATAATGTTTTTTTACTAGTTTGTTAAAAATGTAAATATTTTTGGTAACACAATATGTTTTTTAGTTTCGTGATGACAAGAGAATCGGTTCTTTATATAATGGTTTGATTATAGGTTACCTTGAACATTAAAAGTGTTTTATTAAATTTTTTAATATATGTAAAAAAACTGCATATCATATTTCTTCTTTAAAAGCGTGTAATAAAGGCAAAACAACAACTAGCACAGAAGTTAAACAGACAAATTTTCTAAGCCATTTATTTTTTGTTTTCTGAAATAATTAATTAATTTCCTACTTAATTTATTGTATACAGACAGGAAAATGTTTTATTAAAAGCTCTAAAGCTGCATTTGGTTTTGTTTGTATGAAGGTATGACATAAATGCATAGTTTAAATAAGAAAAGTATAAATAAAACGACGATAAAATGACTGAGTGACATTATGTGGAATTTTAGAGCAAACGCTGTTAACACTTTGAAACGCAACATCATCACATGATATATACGAGTACCTCAAATAATCATATGAAAAATTATTTTCAGACTCATGGTATTTGTATTATTTGATGGTCTGCTCAGGGTACTCACATATAGCCCAATTTAAGAACTCATTTTTCACCGCAGTGAGAAAAAGTTCAAAGACCTAATCAAACCAGCTAGATTTGGAACAGGAAAGACGTAGTTTATTGGAAGCTAGTTAGTAAATTTAATTTTTTTAAGTTTTTAAAATTAAATATGTTTCAAATATTTTTAGAATAATTAATTAATATGGTGTTTAGAAATAAAGCCACCACATACGAGAATATTAGGAAGCAGTTTGCGTTTCTAATCCGGAAATTTCAATTCCCAATAATTTATTACTATTCTTATATAAATTAAAAATAATAGTTTTACTAACCATATTTTATTATATTTTTTTAAGCCATGACTTTAAATTATAACTAAGTATTAAAGCGTAGTTGTGGTATTATAAAGTTTTATTTCTTAATGCCTCTTCCGAGTGTAAATGCTGTGATGTTCACGAAAGCAATACATACGGATGAATTACACAGGTAAGCCATATTTTCGAGATTTCTGAGACTTCCACAGATGGCAGCAACGTGTTTACACATTTCCGTTCCAATTGACTTCCGTTCCATTCACGAAACTACTCATATCAAATGCCGTCTACCGAGATCTAAGATGTTACATATTAAAATTAGGCTAATAACATTCTCGGTTTTAAATTGTTTCTTTATTCCACTGACATTTGAAGTGTTAAGTATATGACAATGAATGTTATTAATTACAAATAATCTGCTGAATAAAATTTTTATTGCGTAAGTTTATTTAGAAATTGTATGCGTTTTGTGTTGTTTTAATATTGTTAAGTATAATGCTTTTAATAATATCAATAAAATTTTTATCTCATTATTCCGAGCAATTGTTTAGCAAATTTTCTAACATGATATTGGCCTACTGTATTTGGTCAATGTAACTGTTGTATAATAAGATAACAAACAGAATTTTATATTTTTGTAGATAGTTGTTTTTTTAGTGTGTTTGAGTAAGCTGCAGCTTGTAGAAATGTATCAATAACCATATAATAATGTTTCAAAATGTATTTTAAAGCAAAGTAATAAAATATCAAAGTCCTTTGTAAAAACAATTATTAAGGACTTAATTAAGAGTTGCGACGTTTTTAGGTGAGCAAAATACGTTTAATTAAGACAAATCCCCAATAAAAAGACTTGAAGCGACTGGAAATATGGTCTTACGGTTCGCAAAAATAAGCTGTAGCAAGAAATAATGACTAACATTTATTTGAAGTTCCGCCAAACCGCATCCCAGAATAATTTCCCTCGTCTGTAAAACTTTTACGTTCCGCAGCTTCTAGGGGAAACCGGAAAGAAGTCTGCCAGCGGAAACAGAAGAGCTTCTTGAAAAGAGTGCGGCCAGTGTGCGCGCTTGTGTGAGGCAGTGGAAACACAGGAGAGTAGTGTACACTTGTATCCAACTGCGTGGGCGTGTCGCGGAGTCTCCTCATCGCGAGCAGCGCCCAGTGACACCGCGCTGGTGAGCTGCAGTGATTGGTCGCGACGGATTCCCTCGGCAGCCAATGGCGAGGCCCCGTGCCAGCTGACCGTCGCTACGAACTGTAGGAGATGGCTTGCTATGACATACTTCTCCGCCGCCATAGCGCAACCCCAATACATTGCCGAAATTGTGTTTCACCACGCCTGATATCGGTCAGTACGCATTAATTATGATTACTATCGTTCGGCAAGGTTACGGCCACTTTTAAAACTGTTTCCACAATGTTCACACAAAAACTTCGCCCTATGTACAGGCTGCCCTGCACGCATGGCTTTGATATTGCAACAAGTGTCTTCATGCAGAGTGAATGTGGTAGTCCATGCATGGCCAACCCCTGGTCATAAGCCCAGATGTCTGTGAAAATTAATAAATTGCATATACAACTTAAACAACTCCTGTTTATTCCTGTCACTTGATACACTGTATTGGAACACAGATCACATAAATTCCTAGGGTTTATGAAACCTCAGTCACTGATTTCTCTAAATACATAAAACTGAGTCATCTGACTCTGTGCTCACTTAATTGCGTTTCCTGTCATGTTCAAAGTATCTTTTTTTTTCTTAAATTCACTTAAGGTCTACATTCAAGTAACATTCAACAACTATTGTACACCGGAGCTAACTACTTATAATGTGAACTTCATGTTTATGGCATTTGTTTTTATGTTCTTTCAAAGTCTGGTTACTGGGCTTTCTGGTGTTGTAGACATAATGAAATAACCGCACCATGTCATGGGATTTAACTTATAAAGCAAGAGAACTTGTACCCGAAAAGCGTATCATTATTTATACATTTTTAGTATTTTTTTATTGTCAGTAAACAGCAAATAAATTGTGTTTTTTGGTAATTTTTAAAGCCCAATCCCACAAAAATACACCTACATAATTATCTTGTATGTGTGTACAGGTGTGTGTGTATTTTAATGTGTACTTACGTCATACCCATGTTTACTTCTGTTCTGCCTAATCAATTTCAATTACATTCTTTTTCTGTTAGTTATCAGCTCCTAGAACGATTAGAATTGTTTTAGTGCCACCTTATTTAGAAACAATAGAATTTAAGTTTGACTTTAACTAATAAATTCTGTAATAAATTAAAAATTATGTCTTTCATCAACAATAATAATAAAAAATGTCCTCTATACATTACACTTATTTTTTATTCATGGTATGACACACTTAACCATTTAACATAATAAATATTGTTTTAATTTTTTTTATAAAAAAAATTCTATGAAAACTAATTTTTAGTTTTTAAGTTGTGTTCGCAATAAAAATAACAAAAATTGTGGTTTACAATCAATGGCACTTTACTAAGTAATAAAACTTTGTTGCAAACTCTGCAATATCGATCCAAAATATCCATCTGATGGAAAGCATATATGACATAAAAGTGTACATTTAATTCCTTTTTACACGCTTTACGAAACGATTATTTTTTTAGTATTAGAACAATTTAACTCATATTACCAATATGCTGTTTTAATTATCTTTTATAATTAAAATTATATATTTCATATTTATTATATTTTATCCATGATTTCAATGAAATTTAACTGTGGAGAAAGGAACTAACAAAATTTTTTTATGTTTTTCATATTTAAATACAGGTAAACAATATAAGCGTAGACGCTTCAAATAGTGGTACAAATAATTAAGACACATTGTTACTTGTCTCTTAAATTACATAGCTAATAATATCACTGACTTAGATCCTTCCACTATAAAATGAATTAACTTTGACTCAGTTATTTCTACACCAAATGTTTTTGTGAATAATGGTAAGAGAATGTACTCTTATGTAGTAGAATGTTTCTACTCTGCATCAAAAGAAAGTAGTAACGATGTTTGATTAGCATTGGATCTTATTTGCAATTTATTGAATACTGGCTTTTTATATACCTATTTGAAGGTCATTATCTGCCAAGTTAAATATTATAAAAAGTTTATTTAATATGGTCAAACAACTGCCAAGTAAAATATTATTATATGCGCGCTTCGGAAATACTAAGAGCAACATTCATTTTAAGCGAAATTGCTTCGAAACGGAAACGAAATGAAAGTGAGCAAGAACGGAAAAAAATTAAACACGCATGACTGAAAGAATCACCATATAAGAAATATTCTGGCAAGATATTAACGGGAAAGTATACACTTTCAGTCTGTCTGTAGGCTAAGTATCAACGCAATAACAATTTATTATATTTTACTGAAACCAATAATGTATGTGATGATTAAGTTCCAGAGAATTAATCTTGATAATTTTTTTTCCTTTATTGTTAGTATTTATAATATTACACCAAAACATGTATTACTAATACTCTAGTGTTTTAGCTTAAGTAACGATATAAGTTTTCTGACGCAGAACATTATTTATTTTGTGGTGAAACATGTGGCATTATAAAATTCACAAGTTTATTAACTTTATACGCTTAATTATTCACAGACATTTAAACATTGATTTGAATCAGCATTTTATTATACTGTAAATAAAGATACATGTGCCATTATCTTTTTTCGTACTCATACTAACTTTTATATAACTCAGAAGCCTTTAAATAGTAACATTGTGACACTCTTGGTTCAGACTGACACAAATATTCAGTATTGTGTATATTGTGATGAAAAACGTTCAGTTTTTTTTAATTCATACGTATTTCAAAGGTGTTACCATTTGTTGGGATTCCACTTTTGACAGTAACTAGTAATGACATTAAAATGTTATAAGTTTACGTATCTTGTATATAATTGTTATTTTTGCGTTAATTTGTCTCATTACCCTGTATTTTATTGTTCACCATCATATAATATTTTGCAAAAGTATTGGTGCAGGTGCAATGTGAAAATGCATCTAGTATATTTGAAATCAATACCTATGTATATTTTTAATAAAATCAAGTACTGAACAAATGATTTTTAGTTTCAATGAAGTGTTCAAACGATAAATTAGGACACGCAAATAAGTATTCTTACTTATTTATTTAGATCTACCATGCAAAGGACTCGAGGTCTCCATTTACAGGGATTCGTTGATGCACAGGAGGTCGAGGTACGGGTACCTAGGAAACTGACGATGAAAGTAAATAACAAGATGCGTCATTTTCATATCATGTTTTGTGCGGAAGCAAGCGATCAAGAGTGTGTGTCCGGGCTTTCTTCAGTCTTCACTGTGTAACCCAAAAGAGATTATTTCGCTTTATAACATTATTTTTTTTAACCTTTAACTTATTAAAGAGGGAAGAACCCAATACGACACAATATTAACATATGAATGTACTACTAAAATAATTCACAAGTAGGCTACGTTGAATCCTTCCACTGAAGGTGGCAAGGAAACAAAATATTTGTATTCTCACTTAAATATCAAGCAAATGCACCGATTGTTCCTTCAGAGACATCTTGTCAGTACATTTAAATAAAACTTCATAAAGAATACTTTTCACAAAATTTCTACTGCAGATTTGGACGTCCACAGATTGATGTATGTTGTAAATGTGAACTAAGTACTAAAAACAAGTTAAAAAGTCCTCACATAAGAGATAGCGTAAAGCAAGCAGCAGAGATCAAGTTGAATGTACACAAACAAAGAAGTGCACAATTGTATAAGTTAACAAAAGAAGAAGAAGAAGAAGCCTTGGAGTAATTGGCATATATCATGAAGCTGAAGGACTAAATGACTAAATCTACACCTTGGTCTCAAGTAAAGTAACTGAACTCTTTCATCTCTCAGATGGGACACTTGGCCAAAATAAAAATCACGTAGTTTTAAGAATTTGTGGATGTGGGAATCAACTTAAAACAATTTGTTATAGATTTCCGAATTGGGGCACTCGTTTTTGCCATGAGATCGTGCTTTTGGTGTTATAAAACAATAACTTTAGAAGTGTGATCGATTTTATACTCCTAAACAATATTTTGAGTTTAGTGCTAATAATATGCATAATATTAATGTAAAGGTGGTTGACAGCAGCCGTGAGGTATTTCAATGAAATGTGGAGGCCTACATATTTTTAAAAAGAGTACTCTCCGACTAAACTGCCAAAAGTAACATTCTTTTGAAGTGAAAAACAGGGTTTTACGTCTGCAAGTTCTAAGTAATTTAAGTATACTACATTGATTCCAGGGGTGGTCATTGCATTACCATTCATAAATAGTGTAGAATTTCATACATTCAGACTTCAGAAGCACTCGAACAATTCTTTTGTATGGCAGCTCCTAGTGCCAATTAGTTTGGTCAAGTATCAGTCAGTTACAAAAAAAAACTATAAACATTCACAAACTGCTCTGATGAAGCACAGGACTTTTCCAAATATCACATCTTGGCCAGGGACATCCCAAACCGATGACTGAGATTAACATGCGCTTGTACTTATTTTGAGCATTTAGTGAGTGACAGCGATTATGATGATTCCTAGTGTGAAAATATGTACACCTACCTGTCTTCCAGATTTACTAATGTCCCGTTACTTTTTTTCAGTAGATACTTAATGAAATTTACATAACTATTAGTAATTTTATTATAATGATGAAATTATTTTTTACTATCAATATTGTAATATGCAAGGCATTATATTTAAATATTACCTACATTAATAACACTGGCCAACAAAAAATATTTTTGTTATGTTTCCTTCACTTCATGAGTCAAATCTTACTAATTTTGGGTTCAAAAAAAAAACGAAAACGACAATTAAAATTTTTTATTAGCTCTAGTTTCTGTGATACACCATGGGTCAAAATATATAGGTAACGTTAACAAATTGTGACAAATCTGTAAATTTTAAACCATAAGTTTATCAACATTATAAATTAATTTGGATTTATTAAATAGTAGTTAAATTTTTTTAAGAGTTGAAAATTAATGGCAGAATACTTGGCAGGTTGGATATTATTACCATCATGTGGATTTCATTTTTCTTTTGGCCTGTCTCTTGTATGTGAGTTCTAGAGCATCCCTACACACGCACCAACAGTAATCTGCAAGCATTGATTCATTCCAACGGCCCTGATATTATCTTTGTTCCATTACAGAAATATCCTGATAGAATCTCTCACCGTGTTCATCACTGACCGCACCACAACTAGGAGGGAAAAAGTCTAGATGAGAGTGGAGAAAATGAATTTTGAGAGACATGTTGCATCCAAGTTCATGATATTTTTGTAGAAGTATCCTCACCAACTGAACATATTTATCTTCTCTTTTGTTCCCCAAAAAGCCTTTAATAACTCCCTTGAACGCATTCCAAGCTTCCTTTTCTTTCCCCTTCAAAACTCTGTCAAACGCAGGATCCTTCACAAGCTCCCGAATTTGTGGCCCAACAAAAACACCTTCCTTAACTTTTGCATCACTTAAGAAAGCATTTTCCCTCAAATATCTAAAGGCCTCTCCTTCTTTGTTCATGCTTTTGACAAAGTTTTTCATCAAACCGAGTTTAATATGTAGCGGTGGAAGAAATATATCTTTCGGGTCGACGAGAGGCAGGGCAACAACATTTTTTTTTTCACTAGGGCCAAGATTTTTTGCAGGCCAGTCTGTTTGAATGTAATGTGATTTCCTATCCCTACTGTCCCACATACATAAAAATCAGCAGTATTTAGTATACCCCAGTTGCATTCCTAAAAGTATAGCGATGACCTTTAGATCACCACAGATTTTCCACTTGTGTTCAGCATATTTGATTGAGTGGAGGAGGGCTTTCATGTTTTCATAAGTCTCTTTCATGTGAACTGCATGTCCAACAGGAATAGAAGGAAGACGGTTACCGTTGTGAAGTAATACAGCTTTCAAACTAAGCTTCGACGAATCTATGAATAGCCTCCATTCAGTAGGATCATGGTCCAAATTCAAACATTTCATCAAGCCATTAACGTTGCAGCATACTCAAAAAAAGGAAGGAGATTCTTCGAACGCTGTCTATACTGTGATACCCTGACATCATGCTGGAGAAGATTCCACTGCTGTAGTCTTGAGCCTAGAAGTTCTGCCTTATCCTTTGACAAATCAAGGTCTCGAATGAGATCACTTAATTCCGCTTGACACAGTCTGTGCGGTTTATCATCTGTTTCCTTAAAATCAGGGTCGTGAGATGTGCTAGGCTGGCTGAGTTATTCTGCACTATCTTCATTTTCCACTTCAAGTTCATAACTGTGGGGTGGGGTAGGTATTGGTAAACCATCTGAATGTGGAATTGGTCGAATAGCCGAAGGATTATTTGGGTATTGAACTGTTATTTTTTTCTTTGTTGACAATTCCGACTTTATTGGTGGAGTCAAGCAGAAATAGCAGTCATTTATATGGTTTGTAGGCTCCCGCCAAACCATGGGCACAGCAAAAGGCATAGATCGTTTTTTATTTTTCAACCATTCTCTTAAAGTAACTGAACAAGAGTTACAACATATATATGGAGCCCACGACTTATCTTGGTCACCTACCGTAACTCCAAAATAATGCTGATAAGCAGTCTTAACAGCAAGAGTAAGATTGCGTTTCTGTGACGAAAATGTTACTTCACCACAAATATAACAAAAGTTATTCACTGAATTCACACAACTTCGTGGCATTTTGGTTTAGTACACTTAAATATTACTCCAAAACATTAAATTCGAATAAGAAAACCACAGAAACCACATTAAGCACTATCTGAATAACATAAATCACGTATATAACCTCAAAATAGCTGTACAACGTTTGGTTTTGTCAGTTAACAGGCGTACCAACATCCAAAAACTAAATTTCTCAACAAAGTGAACGTTGAGCATGTAAGAAGTGACATGTTACTGTATCTTGAAAACAAGAGCTAGTTGGTCATTTTCGAGTTGATTTTTGAAACATATTCATTGTTGGCCAGTGTAATAATTACCAGATAAATAAATAATAAATAATTTCGGAAAGTTTTTACGTATTGACTCTGGATGCACCAAATCAGTTAAAAATTAAAAAAAAAAAAAAATATATATATTAAAAAATTATTGCATTTTTTTTTCTATTTTCAGATAACATGTTACGTGAATGTAGCCATAATTTATCACAATATCTTATAAAAAAATTCAAAGTATAGCTATTTAAAAACTTTTAAATAAAAAAATTTAAGTCTCTGTTGAAATATTTGAATTTTTTTGATGTAATTCCTTTAGTCACATAACAAATTATTTCAGAGTAAAAATAGTTTTTGTAAACTTATTAATCCATACTTACTATGTTAACAAATATTTAAGAAGAATTTCAAACACCATACATTGATTTAAAAATCTGTACCAGACATCAAATTGTCTGTGAATAGCCTGTATTTTTTATTTGTTAAAAAAGACCGGTTTAACAACAACGACTCACCGTGATGCGGCCTGCGATGTCATATACAAGGAGTCGCCATGACGTGAACTGCAGAGTCAGATACAAAACACGCCATTATGTGGCCTGCGATGTCATATACAAGGAGTCGCCATGACGGGAACTGCAGAGTCATATACAAAACACGCCATTATGCGGCCTGCGATGTCATATACAAGGAGTCGCCATGACGTGAACTGCAGAGTCAGATACAAAACACGCCATTATGTGGCCTGCGATGTCATATACAAGGAGTCGCCATGACGTGAACTGCAGAGTCACATACAAAACACGCCATTATGCGGCCTGCGATGTCATATACAAGGAGTCGCCATGACGTGAACTGCAGAGTCAGATACAAAACACGCCATTATGTGGCCTGCGATGTCATATACAAGGAGTCGCCATGACGTGAACTGCAGAGTCAGATACAAAACACGCTATTATGTCGCCTGCGATGTCATATACAAGGAGTCGCCATGACGTGAACTGCAGAGTCAGATACAAAACACGCCATTATGTGGCCTGCGATGTCATATACAAGGAGTCGCCATGACGTGAACTGCAGAGTCAGATACAAAACACGCCATTATGTGGCCTGCGATGTCATATACAAGGAGTCGCCATGACGGGAACTGCAGAGTCATATACAAAACACGCCATTATGCGGCCTGCGATGTCATATACAAGGAGTCGCCATGACGTGAACTGCAGAGTCAGATACAAAACACGCCATTATGTGGCCTGCGATGTCATATACAAGGAGTCGCCATGACGTGAACTGCAGAGTCACATACAAAACACGCCATTATGCGGCCTGCGATGTCATATACAAGGAGTCGCCATGACGTGAACTGCAGAGTCAGATACAAAACACGCCATTATGTGGCCTGCGATGTCATATACAAGGAGTCGCCATGACGTGAACTGCAGAGTCAGATACAAAACACGCTATTATGTCGCCTGCGATGTCATATACAAGGAGTCGCCATGACGTGAACTGCAGAGTCACATACAAAACACTCCATTATGCGGCCTACGATGTCACATACAAGGAGTCGCCATGATGTGAACTGCAGAGTCAGATACAAAACACGCCATTATGTGGCCTGCGATGTCATATACAAGGAGTCGCCATGACGTGAACTGCAGAGTCAGATACAAAACACGCCATTATGTGGCCTGCGGTGTCAGATACAAGGAGTCGCCATGACGTGAACTGCAGAGTCAGATACAAAACACGCCATTATGTGGCCTGCGGTGTCAGATACAAGGACTTGCTGGGTCAGAATGCTCCACTCCCGGACGCAGAGTGCCCTTGGAGAGCAAACAGTGAGGGGAGACCAGCGACACGGGGAAGGAAGCCTGAGAGATGATGAAGTCAGGGAGCTTCACACGTACAAGCTCGCGTCACCTACTTGTTTTTAGGGAATATTTAAATTCTCAAGAAAGAAAGTTCTAACTATAACCACTTAATAATTTTGATATGTTTTGTGATTATTTTTTAAAGTTCGTGTTTTAATTAAAGTAACAGCGATATTAGGATATTTGTAATATTATTTAATCCACTGGTTATTATACTTATGTCATTTACAACCTCAAGGATATTACTTCTCGGTTTTGGCAGAGGATGTTGCACGGCGACTGTTCGCTCGGCCAATAGAAGCGGCGGGCGAGTGCAGGAGCACCCCGAGCACACATGCCACAGCACGACGCGTAGGGAAGGCAGTGGCCGCCAGCCGCCGGCTGCGCGAGTGTTTGCAAGCAGAAGCGGCCATCGTGCCCTGGCTTCACACAAGGAGAAAAGGCTTCATTTAAGGGAATGGGGGAGTTATTTTAAAATCACATGTGGATGGTAATTTTCCTCTTATTTTATACGTCAAGTATGCAAAACGCTATCATGTTCGGTATAAAACTGTAGATTGTATTGCAAAGCAAACAGAAAATCTTTTCTACATAATTTATCTAATAATATTAAATATAAACATTTAAGGGGTTCTTAATCCTTGATTATGACGCTACAAAACATGGTTTGTATTTGTGTCAGAATGTTGCGCTTGAAATCACACTACATACAAGCTAGAGCGAGACAAGTCGACACTTTTTGAATGTCGTCCAACCTTTCAGAACTACTTGGTAAGAAAGGATTTAGTCTTCTAAGTGCATTATAGCAACCATCATTCTCTTAAGGGTCCCTAGGTACTTGTAAAAATTGAGATACATCCAATATTTTTCATGCGAGACGAAATAAAGATACGCTTTTGATTATGGTTACACAGGTTGCAAAATCAATTGCAGTTAAAAATAATGAATTTTAATAAAGCTTTAAAATATTGATTGTGTTTGGATTTATCCATATATTTAATTTTTTAGTTATTAAATTCAAATTGTTTGCATAACAGGACACAAATGATATTTTCCCAAGCTTTAATACCTTCTTACAGTATGATATTTACAAAAGAAAAGGTCTCTATTTTCAGCTTGCTGAGAGGACGTAACATTATTAAATTTGGGCAACTGCACTCTAAGTGATTCCACCAGCGAACGGGTGTTCAGTTCCACTCATACCCGCAACCACACGTACGCCAGGCCGAGCCAAATTAACATGTAAAAAAGAAGTTCTATAAGAAGTGGGTTAGTATTAAAAAAATCCATAATGAAAGGTTTTTAACTCATTTAATAAACCGCGAGATTATATTTCAGATGAATAATAATAATTATCTGTAAAAAAACATTTGAAGTGTCGATATTAGCTTTATTTCTCACTGAGGTGTTTTGACTGGTGTGGAGTACGTGCAAGAGTGTGCTATCCGCCAGCTGGCCTACCGTCAGTGCCGCACGCACAGATGCATTCTTGTTGTCACAGCCGGACATGTGTCATGTAGTTTCATGTTACATTCACTAGCCAGTGTGAGAAAAGTTGGTTTCAAAACTTCAAAAAAATTTATATTCGGTTGAAAATAAAGTCATAAACTAAGTTCAAATAGTTATTTACGCTGTAACATATTTAGATTTAATAGTTGATATCACGTCGTATACTAGTCACTTGTAACTTAAATAAAAAGTTACAATTAAAAACATAAAAATTATGATTCTTAATTGTTATAAAATATTTAAAATTAAGAACGAAAGGACAACATTACTGTCTTGTCGTCCTCATTTGTATATTTATATTTACTGTGAATGTAAATGGTATTTTTGCAAGTTTTCTTCTGTCATTCTTACTAAGGCTATCTTATTGAAAGAATTTCAGTTAAATTTTAGGTCTCTGCTACTTTGTTTCCTCCTTAGGTTATTGTTCCATGTTTTTTTCTGTCGTTTGTCATTTCTTTAGACTTATGGAAAAAAGGAAAACTAAATTCACATGACATTAATTAACGCTATTGCTTTCAAACTCTACAGAAAATCTCGTCGCTTCGTCACAACCAAAGTTTGTTAACCATGTGTCGAAAAGCAGGCTGTACGGTTATCATGATGTGTTTATACAGAGTGGATAAGGATTTGACATACAAACTTGGTCTGCAAGTTTATAACGATAAAAAAATGTTTGAAAATATTTTGTTTAATGAATTAAAGTGCTTTCTAAGGCTACAATTATTATTTTAAGTTGGAGTTAAAGCCTGATTTATTAAAAAATAATAGAGAAATTATTTAAAATTTGAAATTTAGCTTGACGGTAGTAAACCTTTCAACCTTTTTTGTTTTAAGCTGAACCGGCAGCTGAAATTTATAAGTCAAATTTCAGCACGCTCTGTATTTGTATCGCTGTCTCTTTGCAAACCGGAATCATGAAATGAGCTTTCTCCTCCGAAAAAGAGGAAAAGCACGCTACAATAAGAAATGAGCAGTGCAGAGAGCACGCTGACAGCTGGCTGCTGTGGCTGCTGTGGCTGCTGTGGCTGCTGTGGCTGCTGGTAAGCAGGAAGGCAGCGCGGCACTCACCTGACGGCGACTGGCGGTGCGTGGCTGGAAGCGGACGCGCGAGTGAGCGCGCTGCGCCCGCGCCTGCTATATAGGCAGCCCGGCGCGCACCGGGGCGCCTGCGCGCTCCGCCACCCGCCAGCCACCTCCCTCCCTCCTACAACCCCTCCCCGGTGCTAGAGCTGCACCGACCCACACGCAGACACATGCACGTACAACCACCAGTTGACAAACTACATTTGTTTAGCTTAAAATTTTTTGTACTCTGATTAAGTTTAAATAACAGGCAAAACGTTTTTGAAACTTATAGGAAAAAACTATTAATTGGTATAATTTTTCCACGCTCAAATTCAAACCTTTTTACCCATCGTACTACAAATAACTGTGTATAATTTTAATCACCAAACTTTTTTTTTAGTTTAACGAATAAAATATGTCCATTATTTTACAAAAGTGAATGTCAAATTTCATTGTTAAAACAATAAAATGAATCGACTTAAAATATTAACCAAACATATCTTTTTTTTATTTTAATGGACACTTTAAAACATTCAGAACAAGATAAAACATATTTCATACAAGACATCAATTTAAAATTGTATACTTTCTTAACTATATGCAACACAAAATAAATGTTGCGTTAGAAAATAATTGATGACCACAAATACTTTTAATTTTATAAAAGTTATAAATACATCTACGTTACTATACTCGGAACTGTATGCTCTCAGAAACACGAACCTAAAAAAATAAACTTTTACTATAGTACCTGCAAAAATTTGTAACGTTTTCTTTAAAATGTTATTCATCTGATTACATTCCAGATATAGGCAAAAAAACTTGTTACACATTTATTTACCAGAAAACTCGAAAATTAAATATTTATAAGCGGATGTATATGGAAGATAAAATTATGTATTAAAAATGTTGTTATTATTAATACTCAAACAGTAGTATACGAATGTATGTCCGGAAACTGGCTTCTGGCTGTGGAGCCGGGAGCCGGTGTCCGAAATCTTGGATTGTGACGTCACGGCGGCCATCTTGGACGAGCGTAACGGGACACAGCGTAACGGGACAAGTAGGACATTGACCTTTGACCTTGACCCTGACCCCGACGGCCATTTTGGATCCGCCATTTTGGATCCGCCATTTTGTATGACGTAATTGTGTTCTCGAAAATTCCGGTGATGTGTTTTCCGCCATTTTGAATTATGACGTCACCGTTGCAATTTTCGTTACGGTCGCCATCTTTAACTTTTTTTATTTATTAACCGATTTTAATGAAATTTTTTTTAAAAAATTATAAAAAAAATAATAATAATAAAATTTTACTAAATTTTTTATTAAAAACAAACATTTACGACACGGAGCTCGGAGTCCTCGGTTCGAACCCGACGGGTGCAAAAAAAATGGCGACCGATCCTTCCCCTGTGGTAGCTGCTGGCAGACTGACTTACCATCAGTAACAAGGTATATATCGTTAACTGATATGACGTCATGACCGCCATCTTGTCTTCGATGCTGGAAGCCATCATCATTGTATCGTCGGCTGCACGCCATGTTAGTTTAATTCTTACCCGCTAGAGTGCAGTAATCATTTATTACTAAGGTGCCCGCCACCTTTAAATTTGGCCGCCATCTTGAAAATCCGTAATTATTTAGCTAGAAATTCGGGAAAAGTTCCAAAATTCATTAAATAAATCACTCATTAATTTACATATTGATTCGACCGAATCCTATCCTCGGTTTGATACTTGATCGATGCAATAATGTTTAATTTTATGTAAAAAATAATAATTTCAATAAACCATGTTCAACATTCTTAAAGAGACTCTAAATCCTCTACTACCATCATCCTATCAGACATAAAGACCACCATATTGGAAATCCGTAATTTTAATGCTAGAGATGCGGGAAAAAGTTCAAAATTCATTAAATAAATTTGTAATCTATATAATGATTGATTAGATCGACCGAGGTCCTTGGTTCGATCACTGGCCGATAAAAAAAAAACAACTTTAATATTTTAAAAAATTACCACTAAAGTGGCAGGTTTTAGAAAATAAAAACACTGCAAGTTATTTTAAAAAAACTTTTATTACATACATACTACACTACTACAAGTACAAAAAAAATACACAGACAAATTACTAAAGTCTTGTGGATTTCTCTACGTCTGCATCTGCCACCCACGAATTAAAGCGAGGTGGAAAGCCCCACCACTTGACGTAGGACAGTCCATTTCTTCGGGATCTTCACAGCTGTCGACACCTCAGCCATTGAGCTCTCCGCTGCCGTGGTCTCCTCTGCAAATGGTATCGGGATCTCCGTCTCCATCATCGTTGCTGCCATCGAGATCCCCGCTGCTGTCGGTAAACATTCTATTCCGGTCGACATAACTAAATCTCACGACACTTAATGGAGAGAGCACGTCCGTACTGCACCGCGGCCAGAGGTGAACTGCGGGTCCAGTCGTCTGAACCTCGCTTATATACCCGTGGTCTACTGGTATACTACATGAGTCAAAATATTTTCTTTATTTAAAAATTTTTTATTAGGTACCTAAAAATTGTAGAAATATAAAACACACGAGTTCAAGTGTTACACATTTATTTATAAAAAGTACACAAATACATATTAGGTTAAGGATTCAAGCATTTTCACAAGCAATGTCTTTAATGCCGCACGAACTGACTCGTCGACTCCGGTTCCAACTGGTTCGTTGACTCCGGTTCCAACTGGTTCGCCGGTCACGCGATCAGGAACACAGGTTTCCATCTGGTCATCTTCTGCAACGTCGACAACTCCGACAAGACATGGTCGGTGACGTCTGTGACCACGTCTACGCCTGGGCTTTGGCTCAGTGCCAGTTGGGACAGATTCACTGCCTGAACTGCGACGACGAGACGCACACCGTTTGGACGTCTGCGTAGAAGCATCACAGGTCGCAACAGGTTGCAACACGTCCATGTTTGGTGTTGCACATGCAGACGAGGCGACTACCTCAGCGATGCTAGCAGGAAGGATTGTGTGTGGTCTCATGTGATAGACGGCACAGTTTCCAGGTTCGCAACAATCTACCAGCTGCTGAGTCGGTTCGTAGGACACAGGAAAGTGCGCAAACCGCCAATGCTGAACGCCTCTACTCGACACTGCTGAAGCTAGGTCTTGCGCACACGTACACGTTGGCAGGATGAAACGTAAACATCTTCTTGCAGGTCGAACGTCAACTGAAGGCACGTACGTAGGTACGACATTTATATATGCTGGCTCCTACTAACACTGTGTGTGCCATTTCTGCATTAACTGCGAGTTTGTACAGGCACAGACACGTTCAAACTTGTCACGTAGCTGCACGTCGTATATTGCACTAAGCTTGCGCAGGGAAGGACAGCCGTAGTCGGTCTGTAAGTCTACGATTACAACTGACGCATCACACAACTTGCTCAGCCATTTCTTCTGTTCAGGTCCGGCAACGTAGATTATTTCGTTTTGCAGTAGTAAATACTCGATAGTGTTTTTCACTTGGTGGTACGGAATCTTTCCTTCGTCCCACTCTAGTCCGTGATAATATTTACATAACCATTCGTTTGACCGTTTGCTTTTTTCGTCTAGTAGTTTCCACGGATACGGGGGTCGGAACGTGCGGGTTCGAGTCTTGTCTCCGGAGGTGACGCTAATTTCCTTGAGCACGAATCCATTTTGACTCTGGAAACCTTGCAGGTTGCAGTACATCTTGTCGCTAGCAATGCTCGGTCGTAACTAAATTATTATCGAAAACGAAACAGTATTTATGTCAGAATTTTCACAAGTTTGTCTCGACAATTGTACGAAGCAAGCCGATCGTGAAGTATCAGACAAAAAGCATAGGTGTTTGGTGGAATATTTCCGCTAGTCTTTATCTCGATCCTACAGTCGATGATGTTTGAATTTATTCGATCATCCTGTTTGGAAACGTCAAACACCATTAACGGAGCCTTGTTCTTGAAACTGTCGGGACTCAGTATCGGTGACTGTCTCCGCCCATAGTAAGCTTGCTGAAACTTGGCATACATTTGATATGCTAGAAGGACTCTTCCACTTTCAAAGTCCATGTTCATGTCAACGTACGGATAACTTTCGCTGTTTAAAAATATTTTTACATTGCGTATTTGATAGTTATCGAATACGGAGCGACTTACTCCTGCATTGAGCTGTCTTCCGGTCTGAAGCTCGACGATGATGTATCTTGGTTTTTCCGTAGCGAAGCTGGACTTTACTATCCAATTAATACGCTGACTATGAGGCAAGCTAGGATAAGTTTCCAGGCTCCAGGATCGGAATGGCACATCGAAGTTCTTGCCATTTTCTATGTTCTTCAACATCTTGACTCGTTCAACGGTGCTCACTTGGATGTGGGGCAGCATCCACTCGATAGACTGTAGTGTTAGCGAGACATCTTGAGGGTTTTCTGCAGCGGCGACAATTGCATTAATGTGTGTGTTGGCTAGAAGCAGTACGAGCTCTTGTTTCGAATTAATGATTATATTTTTGTAGTCCTCAGCGAATCCGAGAAGCATGGACAGAGGAACACAAACTTCGAACTTCCCTTCGGCATAAACCGGAAGCTTATATTCATCCTCGAGAGCCCAACCGGCCATCTTTGCAGCAGACAGTTCATTTGGCGTGAGCGAAAGGTAATTTTTTATTGCAGATGTTATGCCTACATCTCTCATCTGGTCTACCTCGACGCCATTGAGTACATAAGTAATGCGCTCGATTAGGTGAAGAATACCATTGCAGGATATTGACGTCGTTGTCGGATGCGTACCATCCGATTTTGTAAGCGTGCCTCGTATACGTAGAAATGACAGCAAAGGTAAAGTACAAATATCTTGGTGCTGTACAGCAATGCGTACTTCCGATGGTAGTGCGTACGGTCCGAGCAGGAAAGTCTGGTACTCGTGCAATTCCATTTTCGTAATGCTGTCATCAAAAATGACCGGATCTTCCACGTTGAGGATTTCGTCTTCCATATTTATTCGGCACTTGTCCAATACTGAGAAGATACTTTATGTTGTCAGGTGTTAACGCACCGATGTCTGGTAGGGAACTGTTCTTATTCACGGCAATACGATTTCTTTTATAACTGTTCGGTGTTACGAACTTTATGCCCATATCTTCAAGTGCAGCCGTAATGTAATTTCTTCGTCTTGAAAATTCACCAATCGTTCTCGCTGGTCAACGATTCGGACGACGACTTCGTGTGCGCACTTCACGATGACTGGAAAGTAAATGATACTTTGAGGTACTTCGACCAGTTTATATCCTGGCGGGACCATCGGCGAAAACTCGTGCAGCATGTTGCTTAGTCTTCCGTTGAGATACGTTCCACTTGCCAAATTACAGTTTATTCTTATGACATTCACAGGCAAAATGTTTACTGCGCGCGTAGATTCGTACGTTCTTCCCGTATCATAAACCTTTGATTCAAATCCGAGCATCGTACCTATGGTGCCAGGTTTCGTAAAGTCGACATTTTCACTGCATGTTAGAATGCTTTTTTGAGTGTTTGGATTTCCACGCAGTTGATAGTCTACATCCTGTGGTAACATATCCCTGATGTAATTTGCAATGTCGTCAATTTCATAAGAGCCAACAGGTAACCGTATTTCATGAGCGGTCCCATCGCTTTTCAGGAAGCAGATCTTGCAATTTTCTTCGTCGATATTCGGTATGGCATTATACGTTTGAAAATCTACGAGTCCGATACACCATTCTCCGTCTAAATCCAGAGGCGGGAAATGAACCGCCCGCAGCTCAGATGCGTGACCTGTCAAGGTAAGTGTTATCGACATGACTAATAAATTATCGTCACTGCAGAACCTTAAAGTAGCAATTTTTATCTGTCAGCTAATTTTTGTTTGTTAGAAAGCGAAGACACAAGTGTCCGCAGTTTGTTTGATTAGGCCTCTGTTCCGTTTCATAATTGTAAAACAACGTAGTGGACCGGCCCAGGTACTGTCGCAGTTCGGGCGGAGGTCTCAAATTACCGAAACTGTCGTAGTAAGTAGCTTTTTTTCCAGACTTTATGTACGCCACCCAGTGCGTGCCGCGACCCGACAACGTGTCTAAATTAATTATGGCGCACTCACGTATATTTGGCTTGCTGGGAAAAGTGTCTCGCATAAACACACCGCGGAAATTTGGTATTTTCAGTTTGCGTGCGTACTTTATTAAATCTACGTTGGTGAGCGGTCGTTTCGGTAGGGAACTTAGGATTTTTTTTATTAGTTTCTTTTTCATGCCACGACCTGTCTTGTGAGGTTGCAAGTACAGTCCTGCGCCGTTTTTTTTACCGATGGCAATGGCTTCCATGCTGGCATTGTGTCGCTGTGCTTCTTTTAACTGCTTGCGCTCATTCTTCGAAGTGTTGACTGCCCGCACTATACCACCCGTTGCACCGATGAGGCCACCGAGAGCACCCAAAGCAGGCAAAAGCAAAGGAAGAAATCCTCCTATAATCTTCTTGTCGCGAGTCTGTAATTTTTGCTTGGCTTTTTGCACGCCTGCACCGATCTTGCGTTTGGTCTTGCGTGTGTTAGTCTTTGACTTGATGGAGCTGTTTCGACGAGCACCCAGTCCTAATTTCGTCTTTGCCTTCATGATCTTAGATACGCCCCACGCTGCGATTTTCTCTCTGAGTCCCGCGTTCGACGATTTGCTTATATCTTCGGCTTCCTGTGCCAATATCTGATCTGCTCTGTGCCTGGATTCCAGATCCTTGCTTAATGAATATGCGATATCGTGCTGCTTGCACTTTTCGTCGAGAGAATTAATGCCCACGTCACCGCGAGCTAACCTTTTCGCTAGTTTAGTGCCGGGGCCGCAGAATCTGTAGCCGGGAATGTGTAGCTCGAATGGCAGATTGTTTATCAGCGAGTTCACGAGTCCTGCACCGATGTGTTTTTTGTTCTTACCTCTTCGAGTCATTACGCACAACTGATCAGAAAGTATAAATGTGTTTGATTTTATACAATTACTTTAGTACAATGCAGGTCGTCAAGCAAGACGTGTGTTTGCCCGTACGCATTACGCAAGACGATGTATTTAGTGCGCGTGAATCACGACATGGCTTACTGTTGCCTTCTGCCGTACGTTGCATAATGGCGGGTCCGTCAAACTGTGGCAAGACGTGTGTTTTACTGAGTTTACTGGAGGAACCAAACGGTCTTCGGTTAGAGAACGTTTACTTGTATTCCAAGTCGTTGCAACAGCCAAAGTACCAGCGCCTAGCAACTGTTCTGCGCTCAGTGGATGGTCTGGAGTATTTTCCGTTTAGCGATAATACCGATGTTGTACCTCCAAGCGAAGCAAAAGCCAATTCCGTGTTTGTTTTCGACGATGTAATGTGCGAGAAACAAGGCATAATACAAGAGTACTTTTCCATGGGCAGACACGCCAAGGTAGACTGCGTTTACCTGTGTCAGACGTACAGTCGTATTCCAAAATTTCTCCTACGAGACAACGCGAATGTCATAGTACTTTTTTGCATGGACGAACTTAATTTACGCCACGCTTATGATGATCACGTAAACACCGACATGACATTCCAGGAATTCAAAGACATGTGCTCCTTGAGTTGGAAAGAAGAACACGGATTCCTAGTTATAGTCAAAGACTGGCCTCTATATGAGGACAGGTACAGACGAGGTTTCGATCAGTTTATTGCCAAACATGAGTCATAGCATTTCAAAATTCGGTCGTAGCAGTCGAGACTTACGTACTGCTCTCAAGTCTCATGACTGCGATATCCGCAAATACATTTCGCTACTGGCTCAAAAAGTAGACAGTGTGAAAAAGGAATTACTAGAGTATCTCGTTGCCATCGACCAGCGTGTGGAAGCCTCGGATTCTCGCATTCGCGACATGATCGAAGTATCGAATGCACAAAGACGTGACGATCTGAGGACTTTTCAAAGTAGTCTGAAAGCATCACTAACTCACTTGTCAACAAATTCAGATTTGGCCAAACACAAGAAAGAAGTTTCTGCGAACGAATAAAAAAGTATAAAAGGAGGTCTTGCAATAAGTTTTCAGCCAGTACAATGTCAGACCTGGCCAGTGACCTTCATCGAGCTATACAGTCTGTTCGTGAAAAATATTTACTTGCTAGACGAACCAGACTTGCACGTGAGATGGAAAATGAGGAGATATTTAAACCAATCACTAGTCGCCTCGACGAACTTAAAAACAAGGAAGAACCAGCCATCATTGTGAAGACAGAAGTTGAAGATGAAATGCCAACTGTAAAGAAGAGAAAGTATGAACCGGATCGAGAAGAAGAGGACTTAACAAGTACAGAGTCCATGCACAAGAAAAAAATACCGAAAAAGGGACATCAAGTTAATGCAATGGTCCGACCATACCTGATATCGTTTACGAGCCGGAATAATGACACGACCTACGGAGTGTACAGAAAACATAATAAGTGGTTCCTCGGTGCTAAAGAAATAGACTTTCTACCAGGAAATATCGTGCGCGTAGAAGCGTTCAAAACACGCGGGACGCCGGGTCTGTACGAATTGCTGTTTCGCAGGGAGCCTAAAGGATATTCTCACAAAGACTTACAGAAGTACAAAAAACTGCTAGAGCTAACCAATGCACATTTTCGCGATAACGATCCAGATAGTGGTGTATATAAAGACGTAGATCATGAAAAAATCGACATTCTCGCTAATCTCTTCAGTGAACTAACAATACATGGCCAAAGTTTAAAAAAGCTAGAAAGTGGTCAGATATTTGACTATGTATAATGGGACGACCCTAATGAATTAGTTGATCGCCTTAGAATTCTACATGCTTCGCTTACCATGGAAACTATTCGCACATCAATGAAATTGTCTCCATACTTGAAGAACTGAGGGAAGCCGGTTACATACAATGAGTCGAACCGGAATCGCTCGAGAAATTCATGCTCCTGCTAGACGGAAATACCTTCGTCGCAAAGTCATAGTTCGTGGAATTGACGATTTATTCCAGGCGTACCTTGTTGAGATGATACCGTATTCCCGATAGAATAAAGGTTTCAAGTACATGTTGACAGTCATCGATGTTTATAGCAAGTTCGCTTGGGCTAGACCTGTCAAATCAAAGACTGCAACTGAAGTAGCCAAGGCAATGAACAATATTTTGCGTGATGGACGTGTACCGTCGCACCTGCAAACGGACCTCGGGAAAGAATTCTACAATGCAACCTTCAAGGCTTTGATGAAGAAGTATGGCATCAAACACTACTCTACATTTAGTAACGTCAAAGCCTCCGTTGTCGAAAGGTTTAACAGAACTTTGCGTTCCAAGATGTGGCGGCAGTTCACGGCTAACGGAAATTACAAGTGGCTTGACATCTTGTCGAAACTAATAAGCGAGTATAATTCCACGGTGCATTCTACCACGAAAATGAAGCCAAAGGACGTAAAGGACAATCGCCTGCTTCAAACAGTGTTTTCGAACACGAAGAAGAAAGATCCACGAAAGCGTAAAGCTAACGTCGGTGACATTGTGCGAATCTCCAAGCAGAAAGGTATCTTCGAGAAAGGTTTCAATGCGAACTGGAGTCCTGAACTTTTCCGTGTGACACATGTTCGTGAATCAGGGCCTAGGACCTACTACCTCGAATATTTGGACCATAAACCTATCCATGGCGGCTTCTATGCCGAAGAGATTCAGCCTACTTTGTATCCCGATACGTACTTGGTGGAGAAGATTATAAAACGAAGAAATGGACTATCCTACGTCAAGTGGTGGGGCTTTCCACCTCGCTTTAATTCGTGGGTGGCAGATGCAGACGTAGAGAAATCCACAAGACTTTAGTAATTTGTCTGTGTATTTTTTTTGTACTTGTAGTAGTGTAGTATGTATGTAATAAAAGTTTTTTTAAAATAACTTGCGGTGTTTTTATTTTCTAAAACCTGCCACTTTAGTGGTAATTTTTTAAAATATTAAAGTTTTTTTATTTTATCGGCCAGTGATCGTACCAAGAACCTCGGTCGATCTAATCAATCATTATATAGATTACAAATTTATTTAATGAATTTTGAACTTTTTCCCGCATCTCTAGCATTAAAATTACAGATTTCCAATATGGTGGTCTTTATGTCTGATAGGATGATGGTAGTAGAGGATTTAGAGTCTCTTTAAGAATGTTGAACATGGTTTATTGAAATTATTATTTTTTACATAAAATTAAACATTATTGCATCGATCAAGTATCGAACCGAGGACAGGAATCGGTCGAATCAATATGTAAATTAATGAGTGATTTATTTAATGAATTTTGGAACTTTTCCCGAATTTCTAGCTAAATAATTACGGATTTTCAAGATGGTGGCCAAATTTCATGATGGCGGGCACCTTAGTAATAAATGATTACTGCACTCTAGCGGGTAAAAATTAAACTAACATGGCGTGCAGCCGACGATACAATGATGAAGGCTTCCAGCATCGAAGACAAGATGGCGGTCATGACGTCATATCAGTTAACGATATATACCTTGTTACTGATGGTAAGTCAGTCTGCCAGCAGCCACCACGGGGGAAGGATCGGTTGCCATTTTTTTTGCACCCGTCGGGTTCGAACCGAGGACTCCGAACTCCGTGTCGTAAATGTTTGTTTTTTATAAAAAATTTAGTAAAATTTTATTATTTAATTTTTTTATAATTTTTAAAAAAATTTCATTTTAATCGGATAATAAATAAAAAAGTTAAAGATGGCGACCGTAATGAAAATTGCAACGATGACATCATAATTCAAAATGGCGGAAAACACATCACCGGAATTTTCGAGAACACAATTACGTCATCGAAAATGGCGGATCCAAAATGGCGGATCCAAAATGGCCGTCGGGGTCAGGGTCAAGGTCAAAGGTCAATGTCCTACTTGTTCCGTTACGCTGTGTCCCGTTACGCTCGTCCAAGATGGCCGCCGTGACGTCACAATCCAAGATGGCGGACACTGGCTCCCGGCTCCACAGCCAGAAGCCAGTTTCCGGACATACATTCGTATACTACTTCAAACATAGGATTTTATTAAATATTTGAACATGGTTTGTTTCCACTATATTCGAATATTATTTAAACATTTCTTGGTAGAAATATATTTAAAAATTGTTAGTTTAAAAGACGTAATTTTAAACATTGTGAGACTTTCTGTATTCGCCAGTGATGTGTAAAAATTTAACCTCGGTAAGGAGCAAATTAATATTTATTCGTGTTTGCAAATAAACTGTTAATATCAAACTCGGTCAATAAATTTAACGTAGAATACTTTAAATAAATCCCTAGCATGATAACTATACGAAAACTGTTCATTGTAGGGAAGAACGGGAAAAGTTTTCCCCTTTTAAATATCTAACTATAACTCTGTTTAACAGGATAAGAATATTGCTTTCTCAGAGCTAGCCGAACAAAAACATTACCAAACGATCTCATGTAAATGCATCAACACTGAACCTGTAACATTTTCCTCTACATGGAATCATAATTGTCTGCGTTTTTGAGATCTTCGTTAGGCGTGTTGATAGTGAAATTTTAATATGCACCAGAAAAGCAATAAAAAAGAGCGTGCATTACGCAATGGAAATAAAACAGGCTGAAAGTCCAATGCTCATGCATGCAGGAACTGCTGTAGCCACATGCCCATGTTGCCAAGATGGCGGACCCACGTGTGGCAACTTGCACCCGTATATACTTATTTTCGCGAACATATGGAAATGTAATAAGCATATTGGTATGCCAAAGTAAACTTGATGGTAGCAAAACTATCCTGGAAAACATTTTGTGTTCTAGTCATAACAAGATATAATCGCAAATTAAATTTACCTAAAATTTATTAGCCAAGAAAGTTGTTTTGGAACAAATATAGTATCAAAGATAATTAACGTTTTGTTGGTTCCCTGAAGCATGACGAAAGTGGCGCTATATTGTAAGGATTTACAAACTGAAAATGGCAGTTTAATAGATTCATTAAAACAAAATTGACATGAACTATTTTAAAACATATATTATAATACATAGTATTTGTTTATACATTTGGTGTTTTTCTTTCTTTCTTAAACTACATAAATCAGTCAGTAAAGACTTCATACAAATAAACCTTAACGTTATTGATCTGATTCAACATTTCAGTTTTAATAGTATAGACATTTAATCTCAAAATTCTTTTTTATAAACATGGCTTCGAATGTATGTAGTTAACCAAATTTTTCTCTCTACAGTATATCAAACGCTGCACTTTCTCTACATTTCTATGTTAACTAAAGATAGTCAAAATTCAAATGCGTATTCATTATTGCTCTTTATGACTGTAAATCATAACATAAAATATTAAATGATAGTTGTACTATTGTAAAGTTTAGTTTGGCACATCAATATGATGTTCGTAAAAATTAATATATAGGGATAAATCATGCGGGTTCCCCATCTTTTAGAGACTTCCACAAATGTCAGCACAATGTTTACACATTTCCGTTACAATCGACTTCCGTTCCATTCACAAAATCACTCCTTCAAATGCCATATACACATGGCTAAGATGGTTACACATATTGAAGGCTATATATTTTTTAGGTAAAAATAATAATTTCCAAAAATGTAACCATTTTACAACTTTAGTTTGAACTTTGGGATCTGTAGAAATTTCTAATTTTTAAGATCCTTCATGGATACTTGCACACATAATAAAATAAAGAAAGCATGTAAACTGGACTTAAAGGACGTAAATAAGACGTTATTGATGTAACTAGTACACTGAATTTTAATCTAAAATACTGCTGGTAACATGTTTTATCATGTTGATATTTAGTACTTTAAAAATATATACTTTTATTTATATTCACACATTAAAACATATTTTAACACTATTGTAATTTTTAAAATTTTTGGCAATTATTACCAAAATATTTATTATAAATTAATCATTTGAAATAGTTTTTGAATGCATATTGGAGCACTGTAAATCAAAAGAATGAACATCAAAATGTAATGGCTGGTTGGAGCACGGGTTCCAGTGTGTGGATTAAGGATTGTCGGTGTCACGTTCTGCCATTTTAGATCACCCTTGACCTTAACCTCCAAAGACCTTGGAGTGTGCCACCTCAACTGAAATACGTTGTCCGTAATTTTGCACATAAGGAGGAATTTGATTACCCGGTACGTTTTACCTTATATAAAAATATTTTAAATATTTAATAAAATATAAAGCAAATATTATTATAGATATAAATTGCAAATTCATTTGACTTCTGAGTTCACGGATTGATCCTGTTGAGGTCAATATATAAAATAAAATTTAAAATTATTAAAACTTTATTAAAAGTTATGAACACTATTTAAATAAAAATAAACGATACGTAATTGATTTGGGAGTCCTCGTTCGATTTCCAGTGAATGTATTCGCAAAAAGTCACAAGTAATAGGTTATTCCCCCGCAGTATTTACCAGAGGACTTACCCGACCACTTTACCAAAGCATATATATTACTCTGACCATTGTGAAATCACGGCAGCCATATTGTATACTGCCATGTTGGATTCTCTGGTCTCTGCTAGAGTGCTCTACCAACATATAAGATTATTTTTTACCCGCAAAAGTACAAAAGAATCAATCACCAAATCGTTATAGGTATATCAAAGCGTCCGCCAACTTGTCGGACATCTTAGCCACCATCTTGAATGTCTTTAAGAATTGATCATAAAAATTCTTAAACATTAACTAAAATCATTACAAATTTGGCCCATTAATATACTGATTGATTTAATATATTCTTATACTTGGTTTATATAAAAAGAGTAACTTTAGATTACGAAATATTTAATTATAATTTGTCATTACCCATCACAATACTTAATATTTTTCTACTATCATTATAAAATCTCGGGAGATCAGAAGAAATAAAACACAATTAAAAATATATGTATATACAAATAAAAATTCTTCTCATTTACAAATACCAATAAGTATTGACTCGTCTAGATTTCTTCAGTCTTCCTGGAGTGTGAAGCAACTCATATGCACTTTTTTGGCATGTTTTTTTCAGGGAAGTTACACGTGACCGTTTATGACAACGTTGAAATGGCGGTGATATATTTAATGATATATTGCATTGATCACGCATTAAAATGCCTTGCCATAGAAGAAACAGTATGGCCCTGATGAATGTGCAATCATTTCTTTGCAAATTCTAAGGCACCTTTTAAAGTTTTCATAGTGTATATAAACTGGCTACAACAATTAGGCCTATTGTACTGATATCGAAAAAGTTTTATGGTTGTTATTACAATCTTGTGTTAGACACTCATGAACCTTCATGTTTAGGTGTTTTCACAGTAGGCACAGCTGGACGATGAAATACCTCCAGTTGTTACTTCCTTGTCCATCGATGTCACTGCCGAATATGGCTTAGAAGCCAACAAAAATTATACTATAATCATTACAGTCCCCTCTGGTGCTGTGACTGGAGGAGGTTTTGGATCTGCAACCAACAAGACTTCGCAGTCGTCGGCGTCGCTGCAGTCGAGGTCTCCACTGACGATCAACACCTGTCGTCGAGGTCGACACTGGAAACACACCAACATTAACTGAATACTCAGCGCAGAGCTGATCTGCACTCTGTCAAAGCCATTTACTTACTTATGTCCTACCGTCTGGGCATCACATGTATAGAAATAAAGGGCCATTTGTACAGAATGTACTTAAAATAATAATTTTGTAATATAAAAATTATTAATTTTATATAGTCAAAAATGTCGAATTTTCAGTGCTTCTCTGATATTTTAATAAAAATTAAGTCGGTGCTTCCCTTAAGAGTGGGATAAATAGCTACTAAAAATTCCAGCTGCTTGAAGCGTAACATGTGCGCCTGATATTGTACGTTAGCCCGATATTGCTCTGAGTCCCTCGCGATAGGCGACACTTCTCAGTCCCACGATAAGGACCGAAAGGGGTGGGGTGGCACTGCGAAGCAGTCGGATTTAGTTTTCCTTGCTTAGTTCATTTAATTTTTATACAACTATGATTATTTGTTTGAAAATAAGATGTATGCCTAGTAACGTAAAAGCAACTAAAAATTATTAATTGTATATCCACAATCCAGTTAAATATTTGTAAATAAACATTACTATAAAATATATATGTGCAAAGAATACTCTAAGAATAATGTAAATGAGGTGGACGCGAATGCAATGACAAGAGAAATGCAGAGTAACCCGACAAGACATGTGTTATCGAAAACCAGACCTTCCTCTACACCCCTTCCACACATTCGTCAACAAGGCGCAGATAACTGCGGGAACCCCACAACTCTAATAGCGAGGATTATCTACAGCGCTCGGGTCTTGCTGAAGGACTGGAATAAAAGTGTCCTATCTCCAAACAGTGTAGTGGCAAATTTTCGGCTCAAACATGAATGTGCAGTGACTTACGCATGTGCAAGTAATTCGCAATTGTATGAAGATAATTATTACCAAAAATAATATACTATAAAAGAATGTTACATGTAAATAGTTCAGTTTTTACTTTTTTGTTATTCCGATTACTTTATTTTCTGCAAGTTGTCAAATTTGCGCTAATATAAACCTTTTTACTAATTAATTTTGCTTATTAATAACAATATTAACCCCATTCTGACAACTGGGATCAGTCATTATACATTTCCTCAATGATATGTAAAAATCTCATTCATCTGCATTAACTGGTTTGACCTCTACTTGTCGTCGCATTGACCACTAAAGCAGCTATAAATGAAGCCCTTTATCGCCCTCTTAACACAGGAGCTCAGGATATGTCCCGGAAACTGCACATTTGAGAGGACTTCCTCAGGACCGCAGTAGAAAAGAGTTGGAAAACTTGAAAATCGTGAACATCTTAAAACCCGTAATATTCGCGAACCCAGTGCACAACAAAAATAATGCAGGATATTAACATCAATTATAAAAGGCACAAATAACTGACGCAAGTCGTTACATTACAAAAAGGTGGGCGATAAAGACGTTATAAAACTTGAAGTTTCACTTACCAATTATGTGGATAGAAAACATGTCGTCAAGACATGACGAGAAAAAGTTGGAACATGTTAGTTTTGAAGTTTAGAAGCGTGGTTTTACAAACTTGACGATTAAAAAAAAAAGATGCCGGAAAAATAAATAAAATGTGGGAACTCATCCCATTCTGGAATGACCACATCTTAATTCACATCCGGCTCTTGTACAACAAGAGAACTCAGACGTGCACGGTGGTGTCTGGCGTGAAGGATTCACTCTGTAGCATCACGGCGAGAGCTGAGGGACGCGGGAAACCTCGTGTATCAGTGCGCAGGGAGGTGAAAGTAGTGCGAGAGTTCGAGGCAGGTCAGACATGGAAGTATTAGGGCCAGAGGGGGGAAGACACACAACTTCACAAGAAGTAGTCCGCGGAAGGGTAACAGTGGGCAGGCAGGCCAGGACGCTGCCGAGTTGCGTAAAGGATTCAGGCGCGGGGCACAGGGAAAGATTTTTGCGCAAGCGAAGCACCGCACTAGAAGGAAGGTGGGGAGAGGCTGTTAGCGTGGCGTGATGCGCTCTTGCACGGGATACAGAAACTGCTGTGAACAGCGCTGAAAAAAAAAAGGAACACTGCCGCTTGGCGACAGGATGCTGAAGATGCCTAGCCGAAAGCCTTGAGAAAACTGTATAAATTACTTAAAATAAAATTACCTTATACAAATCTGAAATAATAACTTAAACACAAAAAAAGAAAATAAAGTGCCTTAGATTACCTAAATCTGGCACACTGCGCAGACTACCTCGTTGACTCTGGTTATTGCTTCTTCGACTACGGTTACTGGGTCTCTCGAGGTGAGAATTTGTGAAGAAACCATCAAGCTTGGCATTACGTTGTGATAAGTGTCGTATGTGGTTTACTCGAGTTAACAATTTGAGCAGACACGTGGAATACTGCAAATGCGAGCTTCGTTACCTACTGCGGGCCAGCTAGTTCTGCATTCTGGCCTCAAGTTAAGATCGAGACTCGTACACGCAATGGCTCTTACAGTAAAACGGGCCCGCAGCCGTAGCAAGAAGCTTCGACATCGGATCGACGTACCACACAACCTACAACGGTTCTCGACGCATTGAGCATGAATGAAAATGGATTCTGCCTGCGAAATCAGCATTTCGTGGAATGTTGAAACACTTTTATCATGTAAATGGATCTCTTGCACCAAAAAACGTTTGTACTATTCTAACTGATGTCAAATGTTACAGTAAATCAGCTTTATGAAATATTGGAAAATGATCATTCTGTGAATTATAATTTGTGGATGGAATGAACTTATGGTAAACCTGAGCCGTTACAAGATGAGAATTGCGAGAAAGCATTCAAGACGATGAATACTAGCCTTTACCTGGGTAGCAATGTGGAAGAGTCTGTAAATGATGGTATTGAAAAACATCTGTCGCGAAGAGGAACAATACCAGGGAAAAGGTTTTGGGTGGACACTTAGACATGTGCGGTGTCCTATAACGAGGTTCTAACTATTTGACAGTCCATTCCAAACACTGTAAACTTACAATCTGAAATTTTATTGGATACAAAGTTTCACATGACTGTTGCGTATGAATATATATTTATCTTGTCATGGGTGTTACTCTCAGTTCGTTTTCATTAATGGAAGGATGAGGAAACACTCTCCCGACAGTTACGCAGCAGCGTTATTCCTTAATTATCTTTGAAATTTTGTGCAATGGGAGTGCATGACTTGATGTAAGCTTTTGGACATACACCATTGCTAATCACATATATGTCTGTAGAAGAAAACTAAAAAAAAGTGTTGTTTTTTTTTCGTTTTTTCGTTCTCTTCTGTTTTGGAAAACTATTGTGTTTGTTCCGTCTTTTCGTTTTGTCGTGTTTTTTTTTTTGTCTCGTTACAACTGTTGTGCTGAATTTTTTTTTTTTGGGTTCAATATATTTGTACTGTCATCATTTGTGGTGGTTTTTTCGTTCTGTTAGTCCATTTTTCTTTGTTTTCCTTTTTTGACCATATTCCTGTTATGGAATATTATTTGGTGTTCATATCCTGTTGACAACAGAAATTTTTTGCTTAAGTTGTGTTTTTGTCTTTTGGGTATTTTTTTGTTTTATTCTACAGACATATATGTGATTAGCAATGGCGTATGTCCAAAAGCTTACATCAAGTCAGCGTTATTCCTTACTCGAACTTGAAAGCTGAAACGACCAAGACACATGTACCATCAGCAATTGGCTGATCTTCAGCCCAGTGGCGTAGCCAGGATTTGTGTATGGGGGGTGTTAAGGAGCATGCCGCCCCCCCCCCCCTGTATTAAAGTGGGCGGTCCGGGGGCCCTCCACCGGGAAAATTTGGATTTTAAGGTGTAAAATAGTGCTATTTTAGCAGTTTTTGGTACTTAAATTTAAATATTGTTATGGTAAAAATTTTATTAATTTTAGTATGAAATTTGTTTGAGTGATGAATAAGAAATTAATTAAAGATTTGGTGCTAAGGGAGGGGAGGTTAAACCCCTAACCCCCCCCCCCCCCCAGGCTTCGCCCCTGCTTCAGCCCAGTCTGTCCTATCACCTACAACAACAGTAGTGTCAACTCCATCATCAAAGAAGGACCTGACTGCAGTAACGACGACAGCGACGCTAATATCCGCAGATATTCCGTTGGCAACGATGCTAAGATCTCCAGAGATTCCAACTGAAGGTATATCTTCGTCACCGACAGCACTAGAGAAGACTTTACGTGTGCAATGTTTTCAGCAGCATTGAAATCGATATCCAACGAAACAACTGACGGTGCCCAACTGTGTCTACTTTGACAGCAACACGAACTTGAAGATAAGCGAGTAGGTATAACACGAGTGTTCTAATCACTCTGAAATCACTCTGGACGTGTCAAATATCAATGCAACAGGTGTTGTATCCAGTTCTTACTCCATGAAGATTGAAAAGACATATCAACAATTGTGTCGGATTGGTTGCGCATTCATCAGGATAATAATTTATCTTAAGTGGCCAGACGTTTGTATACATGTTCATTGAGATGCATCAAGAAATATATTACTGTCCCTTTAACGAAACTGAAAACTCTACACTGTGTTAAAGAATGTGGTAATCGACTGTCATGTGGAGATTTCCTGAAAACACACGCCAAGTTATGCTAAGGACTTACTTCGCCTCAAGGAAGACTGTAAAAATCGAGAAATGTTAGTAATTTGTTTATATTTGTACCTGTAGGTATTATGTAATACAAATTTTTTGTTTGAAAATGTGTTGTGCTTATTTCTTAAAGCCTATCACTTTTATGGTATATTCAAATACATATATCTTACCTGAAATTATATTTTTGGCAGCGATCAAGTATCGAACTAAGTATTTTAATATTGGAATAAATTAGTAAATAAATAGCTAATTTTTTGATTATTTTTGGAAACTGTCCCGAATTTCTAGCTTAATAGTTAAAAATTTTCAAGATGGCGGCCAAGATGGGCAGAAATAGGGCGGACGTCGCAACAGTTGAATATATGGTATTACTGCACTCTAGTGGGTACAAATTAAAATAATATGGCGGCAACACCCTCTAGCATATGATGCTTATTCTAACGCTCCTAGTAATGAGTAATGAAAACAAGATGGCTGCAATGCTCTCTAGCAAATGATGTGTGTACTACGTGACATTAGCACTCCTGGTAGCGATATTGAAAAAAAAATATGGTAGTTGGCCTCAAACAGTTGATGGTATCATTTCTTCAAAATAAAAATTTATAAGTCCGAATATGTGAGTTAGGGCCGTATTCCAAGACACAAAAATAAGGGTTAAGGTGTTGAATATGCGATACCTGTACCCTAACCATATTCCAAGTGCACGATAGGACACGGCCAGTACCTTATTTTTAGGGCACTGATTTTTGGTGTCCTATCTGTTGCCGTTTCGTTGCCAAAATCACGCGCATGCGCAGAGCTCACTTTTTCGTTGATTTCTCCCCGATGGCTGAATCGTATCTGGCGCCACTAACTCATATATAGCCATTTTAATTATAATCGGGGGATGTATAATGTGTTTTAGTGTGTCAAATAAAACTTTATAATAGCAAAAACTATTCTGAAATATATTTTATTACTTGAATGGTCATAAAAACAAATAATCAACAACTTTAAAATTACCTAGTGTGTCAAATAAAACTTTATAATAGCAAAACCTATTCTGGAATGTATTTGAATAGTTTAATGGTCATAAAAACAAATAATCAACAACTTTAAAATTACCTGAGAAAATTAAAATTACGCCAATTAATTCGTACGATAGTGCTGCTATCTGTAGGATTTTGGCGTAGCAAATCCATCGATGGTTGCCAAACATCCGCTAGAATGCATTGAAATCAGTTTCTAGCCTCGTACAGGGCACAGTTTATTAAAACAGTTGCTTTTTCGTTTCCTAACAGGAATTGGATTGGGACGCGTTCTGGAATACAGTCTGCGAGATAGGTTACAGTTGTATCCCAACAAGGTAGTGCTTATTCGCTACCTTACCTGAATGTTTTGGAATACCGCCCTTATTCTTTATAAAGGTAACTTTTAATTTTCGGTCTGGTATGTATCTCCTTGTCATGTGGTAAAAGGTTATGTTTTCCAACCTAGAGGTTCAAACTGTCATGGTTCGAATCACCTCGCTACCAATGTATTTTGTATAAAAAATTAAATTTAATATGTTGATAAGAGCACATATCAACATTGGTAGATAATTGAACATCGACTTTATGTGCATGGGACAAAGCTATGCTGGAGCTCTCTAGGAACGAACAGAAACAATTTATGGTGGTATTCAAAATGGCGACCTCCTGTAGAACAAAACCAATATGGCAGCAGTGGTGTAATGTAATATGGCGGCCTCCAGCAGGCTAAAACAAGATGGCGGACATTTCAGAATCGAAAAAAGTGGCTATTTGTCATAATTCAAAATGGCAGATGTTACATCAGAATCCAAAATGGGGAAAGGTTCTAACGTAAAGAAAATTGCAACGATCATAAGTAAGACATTTAATTTTAAGATGGCGGAATTCAAGATGGCGGCCGTGGTCAAAAGTCAAGGTCAAGGTCTTTCAAGATAGTCGCCGTGACCCGGCATCATGGTACCACAGCCTGGCCTCGGATGCTAATTTATATATTACTCCCAGTTCAGACAGCCAAAGTTCCAGCGTCTGACCAAGAGGCTGCGATCGGTGAAAGGCCTGGAGTCGTTTGCTGATAATGAAAATGTGGTGTCTCCAAGCAAAGAAAGAGCCAATTTCGTGTGGTTTTTCGACGACGTCGTGTGCGAGAAGCAAGGAATAATAAAAAAAAAGGTACTTTTCCATGGGCAGACACGCTAAAGTAGGCTGCATTTACTTGTGTCAGACGTACAGTCGTATTCCAAAACTTCTCCTACGAGATAATGCGAACATCATAGTACTTGTCCGCATGGACGAACTTAATTTATGTCATGCTTAAGACGATGATGTAAACACCGACATGGAGTTTCAGGAATTCAAAGATATGTGCCCCTTGAGCTGGAAAAACGAGCATGAATTCCTAATTATAATCAAGGACTGGACTCTATATAAGGGCAGGTACAGACAATGTTTCGATCAGTTTATCGTCCAACATGAATCATAGGATTTCAAAATTCGGTTGTTGTAGTCGTGCTACCGAACTGCATACTGATCTAAAGCCTCACGACGTCGATATCCGGAAATACATTTCGCTACTGGGTCAAAAAGTAGAAAGTGCGAAAAACGATTTACTAGAGTACCTGGTAGCCATCGATCAGCGAGTGGAGGCATAGGATTCTCGAATTGGTAACATGATGGAAGTATGTTCAATGCACAAAGGCGTGACGATTTGATGACTTTTCAAAGTAGTCTGAATGCAGCACTAACTCGCTTAGCAACGAAAACATATCTTGCTAATCAAAGGGAGGAATTTCCTACGGGAAATATAAATGTATAGAAGGAAGATTTGCAGCATGTTTTCAGCCAGTAAAATGTCAGACTTGGCTAGTGACCTTCATCGTCTGTTCGTGATAATATATACTTGCTATAATAGCCAAACATGAAATTGAAATGGAAAATTATGCTATATTTAAAACAATCAATAGCCGCTTTTAGGAATTTCGAAGCCGATGGCAATTTTTAGGACAAAAAAGGAAAATTTTCCCTCAAAAAAAGAGAAATTTTTAGAAATGTTGATTTATTTTTAGTCATTTTTGAGTCATTTAGAGAAATTTTGATTCCAAGATGGCCGCTGCGACGTCCCAATCCAAGGCGGCGGTCGGCTCCACGGCTCCACAACCTAGGAGCCTGGGCTCGGAGGAACTAGTTTACACTACTTTCAGACCACTCTACTGATGATTATCCCTTTTGTTTTGGTTCTTGGAAATTTACTATTTCTATCAAGTTACCTCCAGTCCGGAAGGGCGGGAGGACAAGGGGAGAATCTTAGAAAGTGGTTCTAAAATTCGTGAAACAAAAGTGCTTTTATTAACAAAACTTGTAATAACACATCACATCCTTCAATACACGCATGCTCAGATATGACACCCTTCTGATTTCTAATTTTGACGATTACAGCAAGTGCCCACGATGTCTTGAACAGAAAAATATAATTAACAATATTTGATCACATCTATATTTCACACACATTAAATTAACGCCTTATTATAAAGCAAACAGCAAATTATATTAGCAGAAAATATGAACATCAAATCAATAATTGGTTTTTGGCACATTCAATATTACGTTAACTAACTGTACTAACATGAATTTAACATTTGCCATACAAATCAAATTACAATTAGAGAATAAGAAAATGTGAAAAGTAGTATACAAATGTATTTCCTGGCACAGGGTCCAGGGGGTGGTGCCTGTGGTGCCGACCGCCATATTTGATTGTGACGTCACGGCGGCCATCTTGGATGGATGTGACCTTGACCTTTGACCTTGACCTTAAATATGATCCTCAAAACTTGCCAAAATTGTCTAAAATTGGGCAAAATTTGCCCAAAATTCCTCAAAATCTGCCAAAATTTACATTTTTGTGGAAAAAAATTCCGCCAAAAAATCTCAAAAATTCCTCAATTCAAAAATCCGGATTTCGAAAATCCTCAAAAGTCATTTTGCCTTAGAAACCACGAAAATTCCTAAAAGAGGCTTAAGAATCCTTGTCTACAGCCTCCGATAAGACTCTGACGTCATCTAGGACTATGACCGCCATCTTAGATTATGTCGTCACCGTTGCAATTTCCGTTATGTCCGCCATCTTGAAAATCTTTATTTAAAATCCGATTTTAATGAAAAAAAATTTAAATTTTAAAAAAAAATTAAATTAATAAAATTTTAATGAAAAATATTTTAAAAACAAGCATTTACGACACGGAGCTCAGAGTCCTCGGTTCGAACCCGACGAGTGCAAAAAAAAATAATAACGGCGACAGGCTCCTTCCTCACAGTGGCTGCAGGCAGACTGACCCCCACCACTTTTTACCATTCATATATATCATCAGGTAGTATGACATCATGTCCGCCATCTTGTCTTTGTTTGCTGGTAGCCATCATCTCGTTATCGTTGGCTAGAGTGCGCTGATGACATGTTAGTTTAATTCTTACCCGCTAGAGTGCAGTAATCATTTCCTGCTGTGACACCCGCCATCTTGAAATTCGGGCGCCATCTTGGAAATCCGTAATTTTAATGCTTGAACTTAGGGAAAAATTCCAAAATTCAATAAAAAATTAACTCATTAAAGTAATGAATGATTTGATCGATTCCCGTCCTTGGTTCGATCCCTGACCGATACCAAACAACTTTAATTTAAAAAAACTACCACAAAAGTGTCAGGTTCGAGAAATAAAACACCACAAGTTCTATTAAAAACTTTTATTACATAATTTATATTCTACTACAAGATCACTTGTGAAAGCCGGCAATCTTATAATCATTTAGTTCCGCATCGGTGTGAAATGACTAATTCTTAGCTTCAATCGGCTTATGCTAGACAGAGACCAACCAGAACCTTTACTAACATAGTCCTCCTCTTCTTGACAGAGTTTCTGGATACCATGTTTAACAGTTTTCTTCACATCGTCAGAACTGTAAATTACTGCAGCCAATGACTTGAATGCACATTTCTTCTCTTTGTCATCGAATAGATATGGCTTTCCATATAAACAGTCCAACCAAAAGTTATATTTCAAAGGTCCGTTTGTTGCTACGTCATCAGTAAGCTGATTGATTATGTTCTGTCTGATATCGTCAAGAAAATTACAAATGTCTTTCGACTCACTAAGCGTATTTAGATAATAGTAGTCTTTCAATGTTCCACGAAATGCAGACTGTGCCAAGTAGAAGCCATTATCATTCACCTGTAGAGCACCGAACACAGTCTTAGGTTTAGTTCCATTTCGAGATGCCATTGCAATCGGTTGCTGCACGCCGATTTTTTTGCTTGTACGCTCACGAGTCACCAATCTAAAGCGAGGAGTCGAAATGTCTGCAGGTATTTCAGCAGTAGGCGCACAGACTTTACCGTTGCATTTGTTCACATGTCGTCGCAAATTATCTATTCGAGTAAACCATTCATGACACTCATTGCAGCGAAACTTCATGCGAGATGGATTCTTCTTACATTTACTCCGTTCATGTCTACGTGCATCATGGGAAAATGTAAACGTCATATCGCAGTAGCTGCAAGGATACCGTGGTGATGTAGACGAGCCTTTCAGACATGATCCAGATACTGACGTTGCCGCAGTTGTATCATTTCCAGGCATACTCTTATGCACATAAATCATTCGCTGTTGTATAGAAACCTTTACTTTCTGCCACGCAGCTAATCCTTTGCATGCCTTCATGTGCATTTTCACATTATCTTTTCTGGCAAACAGCCTATGACATTTCTCACGAACAAACATTTTACGATATAGGTTCTTGGCACATTCGCTCTTCTCGTGGCGTCGAGCATTGCTGTTGTTTGAGAAGATCTTGTCGCAGTAACAGCACCGATGTTCGTTAGTTGTTGTCAAATCAGCAACCATTGAAGCCTCCATCGAGGGTGAAACAGCGATCGTCGAGGTTTCCTGTACAGCCAGCACTACCGGTATTAAAGTCTCTTCTGCTGGTGGTATCTCGACTGTTGAAGTCTCCTCCCGTGTTGACGTCGACGTTGCCAACGGGATCCGCCCCACCATCGTCGTCGCTGAAGTCATGGTTCCCGTAGTTGATGGTACAACTTCCATCGAGTTCGACGTTAAAGACGGTAAAGATGCCATCGAGGTCTCAAGAACAGGTAATCACGCGACTTATGCACCAGAAGAAACAAACTAGGTGATCCTTACACCATCGTCGTCAGTAACAAACTGAGCGACCTGCTGTCTAGGACTCGCTTATATACATGCAACGGATGGAATAATACGCTAGTCAAATCAAGAACCAATTACTATAGTACTAGAGTCAAAACAACCTTTTTGAAAAAGAGGATCATATGATCGAAAAAATTCGATGAGGTGTTATACGTTCGTGTCTCATGAATTCGATCTCTCCAATATACGCTAGGCTCCAAGAGCTACAATTCGCGCCATCAGATCCAATGCTCCAACACGCAATGTACGCAATGTACGCAATAAATGTAATGAACACACAGTACACGCAGGAAACGAAATGAAGAAATAGTACACAAAGTAAACGGAACGAGCACGTAATATTCTCGGAATTGACGCACAGTACACGCAAAGTACACGCAATGTACACAATGTACGCAATATACGCAATGTACACACAATGACTACGCTTCGTTTGCGCAGGACAAGCATTTAATGAAAACGAAGCACGTTTGGATGGAAATGCTATAAAACGAAAGCGATCGTCAATGATAAGTTAGGATATAATGCCACCAACAGTCTATGAATCCATCAGTTTTTAGTTCCATAAGTCATTGGCACCAATAGTCATTGGATCCATCAGTCATTTACTCCAACAGTCTTTCGGCTACAAAATGCATTGGCTCCTACAGTCATTGGCTCCAACTGCCTTTTGTTTCAACAGAGACAATGATATTTGGCCAGAATGCTACGAGTTTAAAAGGATCTAGCTTGTTACGAGTTATACATGGCTGCGAGACTGCATGGCTAAAAGACCGCGTGGCTACGAAACTACATGTCTATGAAGCTACTAGGATACAAGTCTACTCGGCTCCTAATGCTCCAAAAGGCTCCAAATGCTCAAACCGCTCCAAAATGCTCCAAATGTTCCAAAAGCTCAAATGCTCCAACAGCTCCAAAAGGCTCCAAAAGGCTCCAATTGCTCCAACAGCCTTTTGTTTCAACAGCGCCAATGATATTTGGCTAGAATGCTACGAGTCTAAGAGACTATGAGACAACAAGGCTACGAGTCTTCAAGTTTACGAAACTGCGAGGATACAGGTCTACAAGACTATATGAGTACTTGACCACGAAGCTATAAGTCTACATGGCTCCAATTGTGACATCTGTCTTCGGCTGAATTTTCTCTTTGGCTCCATCTGCTCCACCAGCATTATGTTATAACATTACAAGGCTACTTGGTTATGTAGCTACAAGTCTACAAGACTCCAATTGACGTATCTGTCTTTGACGGAATTTTCTCTTTTGCTCCAACTTCTCAAACAGCATTATGTTTTAAGATTACAATGTTACTTGGTTACGTAGCTACAAGTCTACGAGGCTCCAATGCATCATGACTACGTGACTAAGAACCATGTGGTTACAAGACTGTGCGATTGCAAGTCTACATGGTAACGTGATCGCGAGGCCACAAGATACGAAGCTACCAGAACACAAGGTTACGTGATTACGAGGCTACAGGACTACGAAGCTTCCAGAAAACAATATTACGAGACTGCGAGGCTACAGGACTCTAACTGACTACAATAGTGCCATTCAGTGGTGAGAGTTAATTTATCTCATGCAAAATAACCTGTTTAAAGTAGTATCGATTATTGTCAACAGACGACACCACATGATGCTTATAGGTAAATATTATTTATTTCTTTTATGTAGGATGCGGGATGCTCACTAACGATCGCAAAAGAAGGTTGGCTTCGCTAGACACCAAGGAGAAGGAAGTTCGTCTTGCATTTCAGTGCTTCACAGATGTCTCATGGTATATTATTTGACTGAGTATCTAAATAAAATTACCTGTCTTAGCCACCAAGTTCAATGCAGTTTGTCTCAAAACATATTATTTGACTGAGTAATGGTTGTTTATGTTTTAAATTACACCCGGTAAAAAAAAAATTGCAAGTGCTGAATTAGTAGCAGAAATTCACGAATTAAATGTAACTCCAAATAAAATGTCATGTCTCATTAGGTAAAAAATAATTCATGCAGAAAGCGGTTTCTCAGAATAGACAGAAGCACTTGAAGAATCCACAGGAATAATCAGGAGCAAACGTATTGACAAGAATAATCGGGAGCACACGGAGAAAACCATCTTCATATTAACAAGAATAATCAGGAGCACACGGAGAAAACCATCACACCTTTCTTTGATATTTGAAAATAACTGAAAAAATATTTAATAAAGATAAATAATAAAAGATTTGAATTAAAAAAAAATCACAAAAATACATAAATATATTCTGCTAGCTTGTGAACTTATTGATGAGCCAAGAGAGTTCTAGTACAAGCCAGATTGGGCCACGTGAGTCTGCCGAGTCGATCAGGCAGGTGAGGGCCAGTTGACAGGAGCATGGGCGAAGATTCCGGCATTTGTGTGTTTATTTAGACTTCAGTTTGGTGCAGTTGAGGCGTGTACGCCATCTCTTACCCTGAACCATGTGTAGCGGTTAGGTCCGCTACTTTCGAACTGCGCGCGTCATCGCGGGCCTCCAGCACTTCGCTCCCCTCCTCCTTCACCATCCTTTCCCCCCCTCCTAGTGTTTGTTCAATTTGTACTCGTTTCCCCCTCCACTTGATCGGCGCATGCGTGCGCTGCGGTGCGAGCTTATAAATTAAGCTGCAACCATGTTGAGACCCTTCTTCTACTGGTTTACTTAGTCAGGCTCGGTTGTCAGCAGTAGCTGATCTGTTGTAATTCTACTAGCATGTAGTCCGAGAGCTTCTAGTTGAACTTCGTGCGTGTGCGACCTCAGGGGAGAAATGTAAGTTGGTTTGAGTCGTCAGTGAGGCGGTGGCCCTCACCCTAATGTAGAATCATTTATTCTTGAATTTGTTCTGTTTAAATTCCTTTTCGGCCGCCACCATCAAAAATTGTTTGGATTATTGCATTAAATTTAATTTCACCTTCGCTTCCGTTTTTCTGTTTGTAACTGTCTCCCCCTGAGACGTCGTCGCACGTATTTGTTTGTTAAAGTTTTATAAGAATAATGTAACTTCTTTCTTTCATGTACCTGCACGTTGCAGTAGTTTTGTAATTTAATTTTGTAATATAACTTCATTCGTGGCAATGCTTGTGTGTCGAGTTAACTGCGCATTGTCTCTTTTTGACGATCGTTGTTTGGATCGCTTACAGTGTAGCCGGCTTACCCATTAAAATTATAATTGTCAACTAACTCGCTTTGTCAATAATTGTTCTCACTTTATGTATTCAGCCTTGCATTGTTTAAACTTAACATTATCAGAAATGTTAACGTAATGTTTTATGAATTAATTTTGAATTTAAATAAAATGTCTGTGTACCTGAAACCATTTACCTTGCATACCTGATCTATTACATTCACGTAAACCCCAGTCCATGCCAGGTTCTGGCCTCCCTCCAACCCCTAGTAGGCCCCCCGAGTTATAACTAGAAATCAAACATAAAATTAACTGCTACCAAATTACAAATTACACCAATTACTGAAGAATCATCTACTAATTTAACAGACAAGTTTATTACTAACATAAACCATGTAAAATAATGTATTAAATTTAAAAAATATATAATATAATCAAATACTAAAATAAAAATATTAAATAAAGGTGGTTGACTTTCTGTTTAATTAAGTATTTTATTTTAATGACGATCCATAAATCAAAAACCTAAAAGTTTAGATCACTATTAACAAAAATAAGCACAACTAAAAGGATATATTTTAACTGAAGACTTTTCTTATCTTTTCTCTTTTGTCACTACCGTGAAAAAACCAGGGTGTTGATGAATAAATCTGGGCTAGAGGTTAAAAGTAAATACACTCACAATGTTAATTTAGCATGATAACAAGTATGTTTTAATTTTTAATTAAAGTATTATTAATTAATTCATAAATTTTTATTAATAGGAGTATCTAGTTAAATAAATGTGTGAAATATTTAGGTAACATTATAATTATATAATAATATTGTTACGAACGTAAGCATGGCCGCGGCGCGCGCAGGTTCGGAGCTGGCTGGCGGCCAGCACGGCCACTGACGTCACGTGGCCGCTGCAACGTGAGTTGTGGCGCGCGCGCCTGGTGGATTACTAGAGTCGTCGCTTCCCCTCCCACCTGCCCTCCACTCCTCGCGCGGCGCTGTCTCGGTGCAGTTATCTGACACCTAACAGCTGGGGAGTTCCGCGAGCCACCGACGCGTGTCTCGAGATTTCTGGCGTCAGGTCGGCGCGGAATGACGCGACTGGCCCCAACCGCGCCCGCAACTTCTAGAAGTGGCGCCTGGACCTATATAAGCCCGGGACGCCCGCCTCCGAGGCAGTGGGGGAGTGGAGTTGATCCAGGCGATAGTGCCGCGTGTGCGGCGGAGTTCTGGGGCGAGGAGTTCCTCGGCGAGAGTGCGGCGGGTGCGGTGAGAGTCCCGAGTGAAGTTCCGAGCGAAGCATCGAGCGGATCCGAGCGAAGTGTCAAGCGAACCTCGGCGAAGGGAAGTGCGACGGCGGTGGCGGAGTGCGGCGACGGAGTCCCGCGACGGAGGTCCACGAGGGGTGCTGCGGCGAGAGTTGCGCCAGAGGTGCGGCCCAGCGATGTGTGTGGATTGTAAAAACCGAGCGACAGGGGAATAAACATTTTTAAGTGTAAATGATTATTAAACATTTTTAGAAGATTATTTGTTCGTGGTGTAAATATTGGCAATCGACAAAACTTTGTAGTAAAATCTTTAATTGGGCTATCCATTTACGAACCCAGTAGTTTTCCCACGACGAATTATTATTTCATTTTAATAATTCGTAACAATAATTATGATAAGGTCAGTGTTTTTTTCAGCCACAAGATTCCACACTACCCTCCATGTAGAAGGAGCAGACAACTCCCTGGTGCCTCGAGTAGCACTACCGATATTATTAAGATAATTTTTTTTCAGTGGACATGTACTCCCGTTTGAGAGTGTTGAAGTCAATGAATACATTTTTTTTTACTTCTTCATTGACTCTGTCACAATATTTGAAACAAGATAAAAGTGGCAAGACTAATTTAGGTCTTACAGATGGATTTCTAGTGAAATTTATTGATGGTTTAAAGAATGGGAAATGATAAATATAAACAATGATTTCAAAATTTGTACCATTAATATCAGTATTATATACAAGTTTGAAGGCGGCGACTAGACATTTGGTCGCAACCAGAAAGAAGGTAATGGTAATCAGTGGCTGGCAAAATGTGGTACGGGAGTGTACAACCCAGCAGTCTCCAGGAGCCAGCCTCGCTCCACCAGCCCATGAGTGTAGACCCAACAGGATCCAGGAGACAGCCTCGCTCCACCAGGTCTTGATTGTACAACCCAGCATGCTCTAGGAGCCAGCCTCGCTCCACCAGCCTATGAGTGCAGACCCAACAGGATGCAGGAGACAGCCTCGCTCCACCAGGTCTTGATTGTACAACCCAGCATGCTCTAGGAGCCAGCCTCGCTCCACCAGCCCATGAGTGCAGACCCAACAGGATCCAGGAGACAGCCTTGCTCCACCAGGTCTTTATTGTACAACCCAGCATGCTCTAGGAGCCAGCCTCGCTCCACCAGCCCATGAGTGCAGACCCAACAGGATCCAGGAGACAGCCTTGCTCCACCAGGTCTTGATTGTACAACCCAGCATGCTCTAGGAGCCAGCCTCGCTCCACCAGCCCATGAGTGCAGACCCAACAGGATCCAGGAGACAGCCTTGCTCCACCAGGTCTTGATTGTACAACCCAGCATGCTCTAGGAGCCAGCCTCGCTCCACCAGCCCATGAGTGTAGACCCAACAGGATCCAGGAGACAGACTTGCTCCACCAGGTCTTGATTGTACAACCCAGCATGCTCTAGGAGCCAGCCCAACTCCAGAGTTCGTGAGTAGTATATACTAGTTCCTCCTGCGCCACGCTTCAGGCGGCGAAGTTGAGCCGGGGATCAGGCTGTGGATTGGTGTCAAATTTCCACAAAATTCCTAAAAAATTAATCAAAATTTGCCAAAATGTCTAGAAATTTCTCTGTTTCGAGAGAAAGTTCCCGTTTTAAGGGAAAATTTTCCGTTTTAGTCCTCATAAATGCCAACGGTTTGAAAAGTCAGTAATGAGGCTCAAGAATCCATATCTACAAACACCCATAAGCCTCCGAGGACATTACCTTAATAATAAGAATGCCATGACCGCCATCTTGAGCCATGACGTAATTATTACAACTATCGTTACAGCCGCCATCTTGAGAATCCATATTTTTTATGCTAGAAAATCTGGAAAAAATTTGAATATTCTAAAAAATATTTATTAATTAAATTTTAATCTAATTATAAAAAAAAACACCGTTGTTCATATCGTTACGATCACCATATTGTATTCTAGAACTGTCGCATGTTTAGTTAAATCCACCATCGTTTTTAAAATACGCACTTGCATTATGGAACCATCGGTTCGAATAAATAAGGTCCAGTTAAAAAAAAGGCGTCAGATCCTTCCTCCGCAGAAGCCACTGACAGACTGACCTCCCGCCACTAATGCCTTGGTAAATATCGCCAGATAGTATGACATCACGTCCACCAAAACTAAGATGAGGCCAAAGTTGACGAGACTTAACCAAGAGTATAATATAATCAGAAGAAAGGAACTACATATATTACTGAGGCAAATGTCGATGATACCAAAACTAACAGCTGTATAATTCGTGGAAGGAAAGAAATAAGTTCCTGAGGTTGTAGTGAAAAACTAAATTTAAGATCTGCATTCTTTGCAGAAGTAATATACTCAACAATTTCTGATGCCAAAGTTTTCGAGACCAAACCAAGAGTTGTAATATTTGCATAAGAAAGGAACGACATCTGATCCTGAAGCCGAAGGATTATACCAAAAATAAGAAATGTATTCTTCGCAGAAGGAAGTAACAACAACAGTTACTGAGATCGTAGTCGACGAGAATAAAACTAAGATCTGCATTCTTCACACAAGGAAGTATAGATATAGTTTCTGAGGGCAAAGTTGACGAGGCTAAACCAAGAGTTGTAATCATTGCTTGAGAAAGGATCGAAATAAAGAAACGAGGCAGTTGTCAACATAACCAAAACTAAGGACTCTATTTTCGCAGAAGGAATAAATAACATCAGTTTCTTAGGTCGTAGTAGACGAGACGAAACCCAAGATCTGCATTCTTCGCAGAAGAACTTATAGACAACATTTCATGAGACCGAAGTTGACGAGACTAAACCAAGAGTGTTATTCTTTGCAGAAGAAAGAAACGTTATCAGTTCTTGAGGCGGATGTCAACAATAACAAATCTAATTGCAGGTTTTATTGCAAAAGGAAGGAATGATATTAGTTCCTAGGGTGTTAGTTGACAAGTAATAACTAAGATTTGCATTATACGCAGGAGGAATAGAGTAAAGTTCCTGTTGCCGAAGTTGACGAAACTAAACTAAAGGTAGAAATCATTGCAGAAGAAAGGAACTACATCAGTTTCTGAGGCCGATGTATACGATACCAAATCTAATAGCTGTATTCTTCGCAGAAGGAAGGGAATAACATTAGTTCCTAGGTAGTATTTGGCTAGACTAAAAATAAAGGTATTTTCTTCACTGAAGGAAGTATAGACAATAGTTCCTGATGCCGACATTAACGAGACTAAACCTAGAGATTTATTTTTTGTAGAAAAAAGGAACGACATTAGTTTCTGAGGCCGCAAGTCGACAATGACTAAACTAAGATCTGTATTCTTTGCAGAAGGAAGGAAGTGCAACCTAACAGGCTCCAGGAGCCAGTCCCGTTGCTCCAGCTCGGGAACAGTTTCATTACGACTATCCACGAACCAGCGGCGAGCCAATATTTTCGCTCATGGCATAATTTAACAGCAGAACCACGCTGTTAGCCAGCAAGTAAGCATGGTCAATGCTAAGTGAAAGTCATGGTATTCAACAGCTCACAGGCCGCCACGGCGCCTATGATGATGTCTATAAGGTAATTATGGTCATTAACAGAACATTGAAGTATGATAGTGAGACAGTGATTTATAATTTATATAATTGAATATTAAATGTTCGTTCGATCAAAGTCTTAGATCTCCGAAAGTTTTTCAGCTTATATTTTGAATTTTTAACACGATGAAGTCGAATACGCGCGTGTTTTCATGTTGTTACGATTTATGATGTGGGGGGATTTGGGTTCGTAAGGGTTAGCCCAATTAAGTTTGGCTACAGTTTTATAATATTGACATTTGTAATAAATAATATGTTCGATCAAAGTAACTGGCACTTAAAATTTTTTATTTTCAACTCACTCAATGTCTGTCTTGTTCCACAGTTCGCACTCATCACTGGAGCTAGGTTCGACAGTGGTCCTCCCCTTACCTCGCGCCTGTCTACACTCACAGTCTCGCGTCACTCGGTCGCCGCACTCTCACGATCCAGTCGAACTCCGCGTCGCACTTCCCTTTGCTCGGGATCCGCTTGGAACTGTTGCGGGACTCGCTCATAACTCACCGCGGAACTCACGCGGCACACCCCGCGGAACTCTGTCTCCGAGCTCCCGCAGAGGCCAGCGTCACTGCTTAAGTAGTGTGTGACGCCCTTCTCGAACCGACGAGAGCAGCTTTCACGAGTTGCGTCATCCAGGGCCTCCAATCACGCTACTTCGTGGGGCGGCCGCGGAAATTACCAAAGCAGTTCAGCGATAGATAACGGCGCAGACGCATGACGTTGCGTGGGGAGCGGTGGGGGGAGGGGGTAATCCGGCCAGGCACGTGTGGCATGCCTTGTCAGTGGACGGCACGTGACACGGCGCATGACGCCAGTGGCCGTGCAGGGCCGCCAGCCAGCTCCGTGTCGCTGTCCTGTCTGCGTGTGTAACAATATATATATGTCATTCCTGTGACAGGTATAGTGATATGTAAAAACATAGATTTTTAATATTTTCAATCCTATATCATGACATATAGAGGTATAGAGAGATAAAATATTATAAGTATATAGAGGAGCTAGAGAGATAGAGAGATAGAGAATTATAGATATAGAGAGAGAGGTACGTTTTATATGTGACCCTACTTCAATTACCAAACAAAATCGATTGAGGCATAGCAACGCAAGCCGGGAATCAACAAGTGTTTTTAATAGAACATTTTAAAATGTACAAGATGTTATATAGGCTGTTCATTAAAGAATGTCCTAGTTTCACTGGTATATTATAACAGTTTAATTTAGACTATTTGCAATAAATCACTCATCAATTTGAAGGTAAACCAACATAGTTTTTCTAACCAATGTCCTATACGTGCACCTATAGTTATCCGGCACACATCCAACCTAAAGTCCAATTCTTTCCACACTTTCGTTAACACGTCCGGATAAATTGAAGCAATAGCCTTTTCACTTCTGTGTCTCAACTCTGTCAAATCATTAGGTAGCGTCGGAACGTAGACACATTCTTTAATAAAGCCCCAAAGGAAAAATTCGCATGGCGTTATGTCAGGTGAACGTGGAGTCCACCAAAGATAGCTCTGTCGTCTCGACCATACGACCGATCCAACGGTCAGAGATTTTAACGTTCAAACACTCTCGTACAAAGAGATTCCAATGGGGAGGGCTGAAATTACAGATTCACTCTTAGCAAATTGCAGAATACAAAATGATTTACGCTCATGAGTCACCATTTTGCATAAGTGGCACAGTAAGTGAGAAAAAAAATCAGTACTCGCGAATGCGCTTATCTAAAACTATTTGAGTTAATCTTTAATTGTGACCTTGAACCAAAACTACAACTCTTACTGTTGATTCTTTTGAAATTGATGACTGTGACATTGTTTTATGGACATTCTGTATGAATTTTCGCGCTACTGTTCACGCCAGTAACTTTACAGGGTTGCTTTTCTTTACAAATGTTTCGCATTACTTGCCACCCAAATAATATTTGCCCCGCAATTTCCAAACAGCCTGTAGATACATGTTGCATATTCTGAAGCTATTTTAGCATGCTTAGTGCATACAAAATTAAACTCCATCTGATAAAAAGTTAAAAAAATTATATTAGTTAAAATAAATTGTTAGAATTATAATAACGGTTTATGTAATATAATTGTAAGGTTTACGTGTTTCGTTATACAAAATTCCAATAAACGAGTACAAATGCCTCCCGTACTCAGAAATTTCACGATCCTCTTGGAAGTAGGCAGTAATTGGTTTCATATTACAGCATTTTATATTTCTTAAAACTAAAATAACCCAATAAACTCTAAAAAGGAATAAATATTTTACCATATTACGAGGATTTTCTACTAATGCACTTCCTGTCATTCATGAATTTAACCATTTCGTTGGAAATAACTCCGCTAAATATTCAGCTGTATTATTGAATTCCCTCTTGACCATAGAAGCTGGATTTAGTATCCCGATCAATACCAATATTTTAGCGCATTCATCTCCTGAGGAAAACTCATCCAACCTTTATTTGCCTGCTAACAGCCAGAATTATTTTTCACATAAAAGGCTGATGTTTGCTGAAGACACTGCAATATAGGCCAACAAAACGTCTTACGAATGTTGCACTCAGCACAATAGGTATGCATGAAGGCATGTGAATAAATTATGTTCCACGACACCTGCAAAAGTTACATCACCGTCAGCAAAGTTTCATTTCATTGGCAAGCTAACAAACCATGCGTATTTATTTATATTTACGTTTACTATAGTTTAAATAGTATATTTTTTAAATTTCACAAAGAAAATAAAAACATTTTTTTTAGCATTATTAGCTGCTATAATCACATTTTCAAAAAGGTTTGTAAGGTACCAACAAGGATTAGCAGAGAAAAGAAACCGTTTGGGTTCAAAAGTAATTATTCTGGCTTATTCATGATATGGTTTGAATTTATTTCAGAAACATTTTTGATGTTTAAACATCTTAGCTCTCTGCATACGACCTTTGATAGCATTAGTTTCGTGAATGGCATGGAAGTCGATTGGAACGTATATGTGTGAATACGGTGATGCCATCTATACAAGTGTCAGAAATTTCGACAAGATGGTGGATCCGTGTGATTCATCCGTATATACTAACTTAGGCGAACATCGGTGGATGTACTAAGTGTATAGGTGAACCAAAGTAGACTAGACTTTAACAATCAAATTTATAATTTGAATAGTCATAAAAAGGAAAATAACAACTTAAACACACTATATAAAATATATAAGTACAAAACCTATGGACATATACAATACATACATATGCTTAGTGGTTTATTTTTTTTTTAATTTTTCAACTTAATTTTGTTTTAAAGTACCAATTGGACTGCAACTTTTAGTTCAAAAAAATACTTAAAAAATAGCACCACGTTCGGAATGCCTTAGAGAATCAATTAAATGTTAACTATTTTTGACGTTATTTTTGCACCAACACTTTTGCTTGGCTAATGAATTATAGGTATGTATTTTTTAAGTCGCGATTAAATCTTGTTCCGACTTTTCAAGTTTACAAAATGTATTCCAGGAAATTTTCACTTCCATAAAGATTTTACTTGGCACAAAAATGTGATTAGTATATCCCATAATGTTCGTGAAATTTAATATATACGGTTGCATGTCGCCACACTTGTATCCGCCATCTTGACTTCGGCTCGTGGCTTCAACATGCATGCATTGGTTTTTAAACCTATTAAATTTCCGTTGTGTAATGAGCGCTGATTATTCATTGCAATTGTGGGGCATATTAGAAGTAACCCTCAACGGGCCTAAATTAGTATAGGCCTAAAAAAACTTTACTTAAACTTATACATATACTTTTCGATCATTTTCATGTTCGATATTATTTTTAAGAATTATAAGTTAAATTTCGTGTCTGAGTTTCGTACTGTAAGTTTATTTGCGATATTAAATCATATGAATTCGCGTGTTACCGAGGATAGATAACACATCATTGCGAGTACTGAAAGATTAGCTCACCTTTTTTTAATTTTTACTATATTGCTGAAATTTTGAAAGCTAAGTAAATAAAACAACATTTTTTATCGTGATAACGTCTTATAAATCGATGAACGCCGGCGGCACGCACGAAAAAGCATGACTCATTGTCACGTTCCGCCTGAGCCGAGCGTGCAAGAACCGGCCAACCACCGTGCGAGAAAATCTTTTATAATATCAAACAGGTAAAGGCGGGATTTTGAAAAGCAGCAATTTAAAAAATTTGATTTATTTGTCCAATTTCGTCATTTCAAATTAACAATTTATTGACATTGATTTGATTTCAGTTTATTTCTATAACTTATTGTTCGTGATTATATTCAAACAAATTATTTAAATTAAATTTGCAAAAACTGTAAATAATATTTGAAAAATTAAAAAGTATACAATTTTTCATCAATGTTTTCTTATGACGTTATCGCGTAAAATTATCGTCCGTATACCGACTTTACAGACAACCCCCCTTTTTAAGTTTTGTTCTGTACCTTTGTTGTTGAATAATTTTAGATGTATTTATTATCAACGCTCAGTATTATATTTCATAAGCCACGATTGTAAACATAGAACTTATAAAGAGAATATTTATAAACTGAAGTTTTTTGTAAATATTTTATTGTACTGTTATTTTACGTAATGTCGTTTTGGTGTCACGAGCTTTCTTATAAGTTAGCACACTACACCTAGGGGATGTGTTGATTCTAGTAAAGTTAGCATTGTACCTAACTCACAATAACGAGTCGTTTGCTTGTCACAAGTAATTTTGTAGCTACGTATGTTTGACAGTGTATGTAAGCAAAGATATTTAAGCGAGTAGTTGTGTGGCCCGTACAAACGTCTTGAACTGTAATAGCCATACACCCTCAGTGTATTAACACCAATGTGCTTGTAATTTAAAGCTTTTATTTATGCAAGTTGTTTTGTTCACAACTTCCTGTAAGCTGGGCCAGCTTGTACGAGAGGTGTTAAGATTATTGAAGCTCGGCGTATTTAAATATTATAATCTTATCACAGTGTGTGAGTTGTAAATCCCTAATGTTCAATTAATGTAATATTATGTTGCACTTGAAGTTTCAGCATACTTTGCCAGTCTCTTTTCCAACTTGTTCCTCTGACCTGGTTTTAACTATTCAGGACAAAGGTTACAACAGTTATTTGAAACCTCTTTACATCACGCAACACACATCCTGTAAGAGTCTCGAAAGATACCATTGATTACCATTTCATTATCGGTGCAGTATTAATTGGGATACTTTCTTCATTCGAGAAAAACTCAAATTAATTGTTTTCGTTGCTACGGTTCGTTTTTAATTTACTATTTTCGTTTACTGATAAATGTAACAAAATAAATAATTACAAAAAATATTAGTGAATCATAACTGCTGATTTAAATGACAGAATGCACTCGATAGATATGCTTGAAACATTATGTCTCACAGATTCAAAATATGAATGTAGTGGCTTATAAGTGTAAGTGCTGAGTGTGGCGTTGGTGTCCGCTTGAATTGTGAAGTCACACGTCTTGGATGACATACACCCCAATTTATATATTGGTTTCTAGAACATTACACCGTCCTTGGTCCCCATTTAGTTTCCGTCTGCTGGAAGCCACCATTTTGTTTTCATCTGCTAGGGGTAGCCATTTTATTTTAGTCTGTTGGAGGCAGACAACTTACTTTGTGTTTTGTATGCTACCATCTCTGTTTCTTATGTTAGTAGCATAGGCGTGCGCACGGTAGGTGCCACAGGTGCCTTGGCACCACCATTAGGGTTAACGTTATTTTATTTTTTTTACAAGCAGAAATAATACATACTTACAAAAAACCGTATTAATTCAAAAAAAAATATGTTTTCCAATCGTGTCAAGTTACAGATATGTGCTCATAACACTATCCGTATATCAATTATCAATCGAACCAACTATACACACGGAAACAAGTCAGGTGTAATTACTTGTGTTGTTGTTGTACACGCGGGCCGCGGCTACGAAACTTCTGAAATGTAAATACTTCTACTAGTTCTCCTCGAATTACATAGAATGCGCGCTCGGTGTCCACTGTTCACTCCACTCGGCAGGCGCACGGAATAATAGTCGCCGTCCGCCAGGTAGCACTACTGTGTGGTGTTTACTCTTACTGTTTACTCATCAGTTTACTGTTCTAATGAGTACACGAGTACAGCCTGTGTTTGTTACGTGGATCACTCGTTAATTAATTATCATTTTATTTTCACTAGTTGACAGTTATTATGGTTCGTTAATTGCTGTATATATCTGTCTGTATGATGTATAAATGGGTGATTAAAATTAAAAAGCCGGATCCTGAGTAGGATTACTCGATGACTTATAGGCCTATGCAGTCGCCGACAAAACATTTTTGTTGTATTCCAAAAGTTAAAACTTTTGCCCACTCTTATTTGTGTATTTTTATTATTTTAATATTTTACATATTTGAGGTATGTTACAAAAACTCCCTTGATTTGTTGATTTTAAAACTTAACATTTGAGAATGTTTTTTCTAACATTTATTTGGCGTCTTCAGAAAACATGTAAGTACGGTTTTTCAAAGCCACCAGCATGAATTCCGTGCAAACAATTTGTACAATTTACTTTATGGCTCAACAAAGCTTAAAACTGTAAATAGTTTAGTAGTTTTCCTGGCGATTAAAACGTTCAAAGCCATAATTTGTCATAAAAAATGTTAAAATTTTTACACCTGTGTATTTAATGTTTTTGTTCGGAAACACCTTAAATAGCACCATTTTGCGCTTTCAAATCCAAATTTTTCCGGGGGAGGGCCCCCGGACCCCCCCCCCCCCCTGTTTTAGTCTCGGGTCCGTGAATTATAGGGCTGTTGTGTAATCTGGCACCACCACTACTGAAGTCCTGCGCACGCCTATGGTTAGTAGTAGGGAATATGTAAGTCTGACACAAGGTCCAGGGCATGGTGAGTGGTAACCATGGAGGTAATAGTCTATGGAGTGTAAATCTAGACTCAAACTTGAAGCACCCAGCAGACGATGTTGAAAGACAAGGATAGAGCTAGAGGTGGCAAAAACGCGAATGCTTACATTGTTTTGAATGGCACCGTTTTAATTTTTCGCTGAATATACGTGATGGTGAAAGCTTGTGCAGCTTTTGGTTGCACTAATAGATTCGGCAGTTGTGGTGGATTAAGTTTCCACTGGTAAGTAACTGTTATTTTCTTTTTGTAAATGTATAATGTGCGTTCATACAGCGAGAGATATATTTGGCTTTTCAATTTTCCTAACCTAATTTTAAGTGCTGGTGGACAACGTAAATAGTATTGTAAATAGTAAATGTATATGTAAGTAGTATATAAAAGGGGCTCCGGAACAGGCGCCAGGCGCTGGTGTGTGTGTCGGAGCCGCCATCTTGGATTGTGACGTCACGGCGGCCATTTTAGACTCAAAATTCCTCAAAATTCCTCAAAAATGACTCCAAATTTCCCGTTTTAGAGGGAAAATTTCCCGTTTCGAGAGAAAATTAGGATTACGAAAAACCACAAAAGTCGTTTTGCCTTAAAAACCACATAAATCCTAAAAGATACTTAAGAATCCTTGTCTACAGCCTCCAATAAGCCTCTTTTAGGATTATGACGTCACCGTTGCAATTTTCGTTACGGCAGCCATCTTGAAAATCTTTATTTATTATCCGATTTTAATGAAAAAAAATTAAAATTTATAAAAAATTCAGTTTCCGTTAAGCCATTTCTAGGAATAAGGATACCATGACCGCCATCTTGGATTATGACGTCACCGTTGCAATTTCCATTACACACACCATCTTTAAAATCCGCAATTTTTATGTTAGAAAATCGGGAAATTTTTTTAAAATCATTAAAAAATAATTTAATTGAATTAATTTAAAAAAATCTTAAAACCACTGTTGCAGTTATCGTTACGGTAGCCAACTTGGATTATATAAATGTTGCATATTTGGTTACACCCACCATCTTGGTTGAGTACTATGCCATCGTTACACTTTATGTTACGACCGTCATATTGGATCCTATTAATGTTGCAATTACCGTTATGGTCACCATCTTGAAATTTAGACGCCATCTTGGAAATCCGTAATTTTTATGTTAGAAAATCGGTAAAAAATCCGAAATTCATCAAAAAATTAATCTAATAGAATTCTGATTGATTATATCGATTCCCGACCTTTGTTCGAAACCGGTGAGGGCAAAAAATAAGAAAAACATCAGATCCTTCCTCCACAGAAGCCACCTACATACTGACCTACCACCACCAATAACAAGGTATTTACCATCAGCTGGTATGACGTCATGTCCGCCATCTTGTCTTCGTATGCAAAAGTCCGCCATGTTTTTGTAGTCTGCTAGAGTGTGCTGACGACATGTTAGTATAATGTTCTGTTCACCATACCTTTAACCTCGACTGTTGGCATTAAACTTTGTCATTCACCTTGAACTTTGACCTTGACCTTGAACTTTGACCTTGACCTTGAACTTTGACCTTTACCTCGAACTTTGACCTTTACCTATGACCTTGACCTTTGAACTTGAACTTTGATATTGACATTGACCTAAACTTTGAACTTTGTCCTTGAGCTTGAACTTTTACCTTGACCTTGAACTTTGACCATGGCCTTGAAATTTGACCTTGACCTTGACCTTGAACTTTGACCATAGCCTTGAAATTTGACCTTGACCTTGATCTTTGACTTTGATCATGGCGTCCATCATGGATCCGTCATTGTTTGTTCAGTAAATGCTACCAGGAGCTACCACATGATAGCGGTCATTGCTACCATCATGTTTTCGTCTGCTGGAGGACACCATCTTGTGTGTACTCGTCTTACCATCATGCTAGTTTTATTATAACCTGCTACAGTGCAGTAATCATTTATTATTACTGATGTGCACGCCATCTTGAAATATGGCCGCCATCTTGAAATCATGTAATTATTTAGCTAGAAATGCGGGGAAAATTCCAAAAGTCTCCGAAAAATTCAATTATAAATTTTTCAAATTGAGTCGATGGATTCCTGTCCATGGTTCGATTCCTGACCAGTGACAGTTGTAACTAATTATTAAATAAATTTTAGATTCTGTTTTCCATTACCTTTCGCGGAGTTTATTTATCATTCGCTCTACAAAAGACAACTCAAGTCAATATACCTGACCAACGTATTAATACAGTGCCGATTAGCCTATTATGAAAGTCAAATTTTTCAATAATCTGAATAACCTATAAGCCGTTCTTGTACAAAGCCTCACATTTAGATCATTTGTCTTCAGTCCATGAGACCGAGTCATGACATTATCAGACGTATAGGCTAGTCATTTCAGGACCGAATGACCTTAGTCGTTATCTAAATATATTCTATTAATCCATTGTGACATTTTTTATACATACTAAAGGACCAAGTGACCTTGAAAAATATTTTAGTAACACCAAGAGGTTTTAAATTAGTAAATATTCAATCACTACATTTTGTACTACGCGCAATTAACAAAAGGAAAGCACATTCAACGAAAAGGCAGCACCACCAACGAAAAGGCAACTTATTTGGAAGCACCGAGAACGAAAAGGCACGGACCGCAAGACCGGGTCATGGCAATATCAGACATATAGACCATGAACTCAGTACACACAGGAAAACAGAATGTACGCGCAGGAAAACGGAACGTAGAAGCAGGTAAACGGAATGTACACGCAGGAAAACGGAACGTACATACAGGAAAACGGAACATACACGCAGGAAAACGAAATTTATATGCAAGAAAACGGAATTTACACGCAGCAAAACGGAATTTACACGCAGGAAAACGGAACGTACACACAGGAAAACGGAATGATCATAGGCTCCAATATTTATTGGCTAAACATATTCATTGGCTCCAATATTCATTGGCTCCATTATTCATTGGCTCCAATATTCTTTGGCTTCAATATTCATTGGCTCCATCAGTCATTGACACCATCAGTCTTTTGGTTCCAAAAGTCTTTTGGCTCCAAATATATTTGGCTAGAATTCTTCGAGTCTAAGAGACTATGAGAAAACATGGCTACGAGTCTAAAATGATCTAGCTGGTTACGAGTTATACATGGCTTGCGAGGCTACAGACCTACGAAGCTTCTAGTACACAGGTTTACGTGACTGCGAGGATACAGTACTTCAAGTCTGCATGAGTACTTGACTACGAAGCTACTTGTCTACAAGGCTCCAGTTGCCGTATCTGTCTTCTACGGAATTTTCTCTTTTGCTACATCTGCACCATCAGCATTATGTTATAAAATTACAAGGCTACTTGCTTACGGTGCTTCAAGTCTACGAGGCTCCAATGCATCATGACTACGAGACTTCGTGCCATAAGGTTACGAGTCTATGCGATTGCGAGTCTTCAGGGTTACGTGATCGCGAGGCTATATGACTACGAAGCTTCCAGAACACATGTTTACGAGACTGCGAGGCTACAATTCTACGAGGTCCCAAGACATCATGTCTACGCGACTACGAGCCATGAGCTTACGAGACTACGTGACTACGAATCTACAAGTTTACGAGGTTGCGAGGCTACAGAGCTACGAAGCCTCTAGAAAACGAGTAAACGTGACTGCGAGGATAGAGGTTATTAAGTCTGCATGAGTACTTGACTACGAAGCTACTCGTCTACAAGGCTCCAGTTGCGGTATCTGTCTTCGACGGAATTTTCTCTTTTGCTACATCTGCACCATCATCATTATGTTATAAGATTACAAGGTTGCTTGCTTACGTAGCTTCAAGTCTACGAGGCTCCAATGCATCATGACTACGAGACTACGAGCCATGAGGTTACGAGTCTATGCGATTGCGAGTCTTCAAGGTTACGTGATCGCGAGGCTATAGGACTACGAAGCTTCCAGAACGCATGGTTACGAGACTGCGAGGCTACAGTTCTACGAGGTCCCAAGACATCATGTCTACGCGACTACTAGCCATGAGGTTACGAGACTACGTGACTACGAATCTTCAAGTTTATGAGACTACGAGGCTACAGAGCTACGAAGCCTCTAGAAAACGAGTTTACGTGACTGCAAGGATAGAGGTCATCAAGTCTGCATGAGTAGTTGACTACTTAGCTTTTCGATTACAAGGCTCCAATTGCAGCATATGTCTTCGTCGGAATTTTCTTTTTTGCTCCAACTGCACCACCAGCATTATGTTATAAGATAACATGGCTACTTGCTTACATAGCTTCAAGTCTACGAGGCTCCAATTCATCATGAATACACGACTTCGAGCAATGAAGTTACGAGATTACGTGACTACGATTCTACAGAGCTACGAAGCCTCTAAAAAACAAGTTTATGTGTCTGCATGGATACAGGAATACAAGTTTGCATGAGTTCTTGACTACGAAGCTACTCGTCTACAAGGCTCCAAATGTCACATCTGTCTTCGACGGAATTTTCTCTATTGCTACATATGCACCATCAGCACTATGTTATAAGATTTCAAGGTTACTTGCTTACGTAGCTTCAAGTCTAAGAGGCTCCAATGCATCATGACTACGAGACTACGTGCCATGAGGTTACGAGACTATGCGATTGCAAGTCTTCAAGGTTACGTGATCGTGAGGCTATAGGACTACGAAGCTTCCAGAACGCATGGTTACGAGACTGCATGACTAATTGGCCGCGCGGCTACAAAACTTCTTGTATCTGACTACAATAGCACTATTCAGTGGTGAGAGTTAATTTATCTCATGCAAAGATACTTGCTGCAAGTAGTTCCGCTTTTCAACATCAGATGACGTCTCGTGTTGTTTGCAGGTAAATAAAATTTATTTCTTTTATGCGGGATGCTCACTATCGATCGCATAAGAAGGATGGCTTCGATAGTCTCCAAGGAGAAGGAAGTTCTTCCTTCCTACTAGTGCTTCTCAGATTTCTCACGGTCCGACTATTTGGATTGCGTCGTTACGGCGACCATCTTATATGGGTGTGACCTTGACATTTGAACGAAACAGCAGGAATGATCGCAAGCACACGGATTAACCATCAAAATATTGATAAGAATAATCAGGAGCACACAGAGAAAACTAACATAATATTGATAAGAATAATCAGAAGCACACGGAGAAAAACGACACACATTTTATTTGATATAATAAAATAACAGGAAAAAAATATTTAAAAATAAAAATTAATTAATAAAAAATAAAAAATAAAAATAATACATAAACAGATTCTGCTAGCTTGTAAATTTATCATTGTTGAGCATAGATAGAGTTCCAGTACAAACCAGAATTTTATGTATTTTTTTTTACTTTTTTAATTTTTTATTAATTTATTTTTATTTTTAAATATTTTTTTTCCTGTTATTTTATTATATCAAATACAACGTGTGTCGTTTTTCTCTGTGTGCTTCTGATTATTCTTATCAATATTATGTTGGTTTTCTCCGTGTGCTCCTGATTATTCTTATCAATATTTTGATGGTTAATCCGTGTGCTTGCGATCATTCCTGCTGTTTCGGTCAAAGGTCAAGGTCACACCCAACCAAGATGGTTGCCGTAACGACGCAATCCAAGATGTCGGACCGTGAGAAATCTCAGAAGCACTAGCAGGAAGGACGAACTTCCTTCTCCTTGGAGACTATCGAAGCCATCCTTCTTATGCGATCGATAGTGAGCATCCCGCATAAAAAAAAAATTAAATTTTATTTACCTGCAAGCAACACGAGACGTCATCTGATGTTGAAAAGCGGAACTACTTGCAGCAAGTATCTTTGCATGAGATAAATTAACTCTCACCACTGAAGAGTGCTATTGTAGTCAGATACATGAAGTTTCGTAGCCGCGCGGCTAATTAGTCATGCAGTCTCGTAACAATGCGTTCTGAAAGCTTCGTAGTCCTATAGCCTCACGATCACGTAACCTTGAAGACTTGCAATCGCATAGTCTCGTAACCTCATGGCACGTAGTCTCGTAGTCATGATGCATTGGAGCCTCTTAGACTTGAAGCTACGTAAGCAAGTAGCCTTGTAATCTTATAACATAATGCTGATGGTGCAGATGTAGCAAAAGAGAAAATTCCGTCGAAGACAGATGTGACATTTGGAGCCTTGTAGACGAGTAGCTTCGTAGTCAAGAACTCATGCAGACTTGTATTCCTGTATCCATGCAGACACATAAACTCGTTTTTTAGAGGCTTCGTAGCTCTGTAGCCTCGTAGTCACGTAATCTCGTAACCTCATTGCTTGAAGTCGTGTATTCATGATGCATTGGAGCCTCGTAGACTTGAAGCTACGTTAGCAAGTAGACATGTTATCTTATAACATAATGCTGGTGGTGCAGTTGGAGCAAAAGAGAACATTCCAACGAAGACAGATGCTGCAATTGGAGCTTTGTAGTCGAGTAGCTTCGTAGTCAACTACTCATGCAGACTTTATGACCTCTATCCTCGCAGTCACGTAACCTCGTTTTCTAGAGGCTTCGTAGCTCTGTAGCCTCGCAGTCTCGTAAACTTGAAGATTCGTAGTCACGTAGTCTCGTAACCTCATGGCTCGTAGTCGCGTAGACATGATGTATTGGGACCTCGTAGAATTGTAGCCTCGCAGTCTCGTAACCATGCGTTCTGGAAGCTTCGTAGTCCTATAGCCTCGCGATCACGTAACCTTGAAGACTCGCAATCGCATAGACTCGTAACCTCATGGCTCGTAGTCTCGTAGTCATGATGCATTGGAGCCTCGTAGACTTGAAGCTACGTAAGCAAGCAACTTTGTAATCTTATAAGATAATACTGATGGTGCAGATGTAGCAAAAGAGAAAATTCCGTCGAAGACATATACAGCAACTGGAGCCTTGTAGACGAGTAGCTTCGTAGTCAAGTACTCATGCAGACTTAATGACCATTATCATCGCAGTCACGTAAACTCTTTTTCTAAAGGCTTCGTAGCTCTGTTGCCTCGCAGTCTCGTAAACTTGTAGATTCGTAGTCACGTAGTCTCGTAAGCTCATGGCTCATAGTCGAGTAGACATTATGTCTTGGGACCTCGTAGAATTGTAGCCCCTTTTTCTAGAAGCTTCGTAGGTCTGTAGCCTCGCAAGCCATGTATAACTCGTAACCAGCTAGATCATTTTAGACTCGTAGCCATGTGGTCTCATAGTCTCTTAGACTCGAAGAATTCTAGCCAAATATATTTGGAGCCAAAAGACTTTTGGAACGAAAAGACTGATGGTGTCACGACTGATGGAGCCAATGAATATTGTAGCCAATGAATATTGGAGCCAATGAATATTGGAGCAAATGAATATTGTAGCCTGTGATCATTCCGTTTTCCTGTGTGTACGTTCCGTTTTCCTGCGTGTAAATTCCGTTTTCCTGCTTGTAAATTCCGTTTTCCTGCGTGTATGTTCCGTTTTCCTGCGCGTACATTCCGTTTTCCTGTGTGTAAATTCCGTTTTCCAGCGTGTACATTCCGTTTTCCTGCGTGAATGTTCCGTTTTCCTGAGCGTACATTCCGTTTTCCTGTGTGTAAATTCCGTTTTCCTGTGTGTATATTCCGTTATCCTGCGTGTACATTGCGTTTTCCTGCTTGTACGTTCCGTTTTCTTGCGTGTACATTCCGTTTTCCTGTGTGTACTGAGTTCATGGTCTATATGTCTGGTATTGCCATGACCCGGTCTTGCGGTCCGTGCCTTTTCGTTCTCGGTGCTTCCAAATTAGTCGCCTTTTCGTTGGTGGTGCTGTCTTTTTGTTGAATGTGCTTTCCTTTTGTTGATTGCGCGTAGTACAAAATGTAGTGATTGAATATTAACTAATTTAAAACCTCTTGGTGTTACTAAAATATTTTTCAAGGGCACTTGGTCCTTTAGTATGTATAAAAAATGTCACGATGGATATATAGAATATAATTAGATAACGACGGTCATGCGGTCCTGAAATGACTAGCCTATACGTCTGATAATGTCATGACACGGTCTCATGGACTGAAGACAATTGATCTATATGTGTGGCTTTTTACAAGAACGGCTTATAGGTTATTCAGATTATTGAAAAATTGACTTTCATAATAGGCTAATTGGCACTGTATTAATTCGTTGGTCAGGTATATTGACTTGAGTTGTTTTTCGTAGAGCGAGTGATTAATAAACTTCGCGAAAGGTAATGGAAAACAGAATCTAAAATTTATTTAATAATTAGTTACAACTGTCGCTGGTCAGGAATCAAACCGTGGACAGGAATACATCGACTCAATTTGAAAATTAATAATTGAATTTTTCGGAGACTTATGGAATTTTCCCCGCATTTCTAGCTAAATAATTACATGATTTCAAGATGGCGGCCAAATTTCAAGATGGCGAGCACCTCAGTAATAATAAATGATTACTGCACTGTAGCAGGTTGTAATAAAACTAGCGTGATAGTAAGACGAGTACACACAAGATGGTGTCCTCCAGCAGACGAAAACATGATGGTGGCAATGACCGCTAGCATGTGGTAGCTCCTGGTAGCATGTACTGAACATAGAATGACGGATCCGTGATGGACGCCAAGATCAAAGTCAAAGATCCAGGTCAAGGTCAAATTTCAAGGACATGGTCAAAGTTCAAGGTCAAAGTTCAAGGTCAAGAACAAAGTTCAAGTTCAAGGTCAAACGTCAAAGTTAAAGGTCAAGGTCAAAGTTCAAGGTCAAAGTTTTAGGTCAAGGTCAAAGTTCAAGGTGAATGACAAAGTTTAATGCCAACAGTCGAGGTTAAAGGTATGGTGAACAGAACATTATACTAACATGTCGTCAGCACACTCTAGCAGACTACAAAAACATGGCGGACTTCTGCATACGAAGACAAGATGGCGGACATGACGTCATACTAGCTGATGGTAAATACATTGTTATTGGTGGTGGTAGGTCAGTCTGTAGGTGGCTTCTGTGGAGGAAGGATCTGATGTTTTTTTTTGCCCTGTGCCATTGCAGCATTCAGCTGGGCGTACACTCGTTTTTGCTTAACTATTTGTGTGTTGTTTTTTTTTGTTTTGGCAAACTGAACGCTGGTTTATTTTTTTTTAAGAATTTCTGTTATGGGGGTAATTTATTTGTAATTTTGTCTTTAAGTGAAGGTATGTTTTGTTCTAACTATTTGTATTGTATTTTATTATCACATAATTATTATCCAATTTAAGTGCATCAAGAATCAAAGAAAAGAACTCTGAACAAATTTAATTATTTTAAAGTTTAATTAATTATATTTTCGTCAAGGCAGTGTGCTATTCAGTTTTCGGAACTATTCTTTAAATTGTGCATTTGTAACTATGTTTGGCTAACTGTGTTATGCCATCTATGGTCACTTCCTTCTTCTTGGTGACCATCATGTGAAAAACTGTATTAATTTCTGCTCTTTATTTATCCACCGCATCCATGCGGTAGTTTCAAGTTTGGGTAGCCGCCTATTGGCGGCCCACGAGTCATGGATCTGGAGTGCTTCCCTATGCCGGCCATGCTATGAACTACTTGTAACCCTTTGTTTGGAGTAGAGGATGTTCTCCTCTCTTATCTGACGGCTACGGGATTCACTCACTCATGAATTCAGGAAAGTGATTCTTCGTTTTCATACTTCGCATGAAGCATGTGTTCGGCAGTAAATGTGGACAACCTACCTAAATTCATTTTATAAATTTTTCATCGTTTGTTTTTATTTTGTTTTGCTAACATAAATTTATGAATTAAAGTAACGTTAATAATTTATTTATTGTCTTGGGGCCCCATAGTTTTTTTAATTTAAGTAACAAATGTAACAAGTAACAAATGTAACAAGTAACAAATGATATTCTATTTATTGTTTATGAAGATTTATAGATAACTAAGTAATACTGTAATACTCATAAAGTTTTTTTAATATATCAAATATAACTGATGGTCTGAAAATGAGTTAGTTTCTATTTTAAAATATTACCCCCAAGTTAACAAGAAAATATTTCTTATTATTTTGTGAGCTGGTTGTTCAGTCGGCCTACCTTTGTGCTTAACTTCTTTTTCAACCTTGAGGTGGGACACCATTGAGCCTAAGGTTCAGGGCAACTTCCACTGCTAGCCTTTCTCAAAATGGTCAAACCTAACCATGCTGGGAAAGGTTGGTAGAGCCCTCACCGGTTTCGAACCAAGGACGGGAATCGATATAATCAATCAGAATTCTATTAAGTTAATTTTTTGATGTATTTCGGAATTTTTCCCGATTTTCTAACATAAAAATTACGGATTTCCAAGATGGCATCTAAATTTCAAGATGGCGACCATAACGGTAATTGCAACATTAATAGGATCCAATATGACGGTCGTAACATAAAGTGTAACGATGGCATAGTACTCAATATGCAACATTTATATAATCCAAGTTGGCTACCGTAACGATAACTGCAACATTGGTTTTTAAGATTTTTTTAATTAATTCGATTAAATTATTTTTTAATGATTTTTGAAAAAATTCCCGATTTTCTAACATAAAAATTGCGGATTTTAAAGATGGCGTGTGTAACGGAAATTGCAACGGTGACATCATAATCCAAGATGGCGGTCATGTTATCCTTATTCCTAGAAATGGCTTAACGGAAGCTGAATTTTTTATAAATTTTAATTTTTTTCATTAAAATCGGATAATAAATAAAGATTTTCAAGATGGCTGCCGTAACGAAAATTGCAACGGTGACGTCATTATCCTAAAAGAGGATTATCGGAGGCTGTAGACAAGGATTCTTGTCTCTTTTAGGAATGATGTGGTTTTTAAGGCAAAACTACATTTGTGGTTTTTCGAAATCGTAATTTTCCCTCGAAACGGGAATTTTTCCCTCGAAAACGGGAATTTTTGAGTCATTTTGAGTCATTTTTGAGGAATTTTGAGGAATTTTGAGTTAAAAATGGCCGCCGTGACGTCACAATCTAAGATGGCGGCTCCGACACACACACCAGCGCCCGGCGCCTGTTTCCGGAGCCCCTATTATACACTACTTATGTAAGATATTATATTCATGAACATGTAAATTTAATATGCTTTGAACGGCCGTTACTTGAAATATGGCGAGTAAACGGTGCACACACGTATGATGCAAGGCAGATGCACCTAAACTTAATATTTTATATAAATTTTATTCTGTTGACTACAAGCTTGTTTTGTCTACCAATTGATAATGTAGTTAAAGTTCCATAATTACGTATCCAAGTTAATATCTTGGTCCTGATGGCATGATCCTGTAATATCTGACTGCAATATCTCGGAAACCAGTAGAAATTTAAAAACGCAGTTTTCAGGGTAAGTAGAGGAACGTCATTAGTGTTCAAAAATGTATTATCAGAATTTTATTATTTTATTTACGGAAAAGCCACGACCCAAGAATGTTACCCTTTGTTTATTGTCACTTGTATAGTGTTTATATAGACTATAATCAAATAGATAACTTATATTGTGAAATATAACTTTGCTGACGAGTCCTATACTACTTGTACCATATTTGTGTAGAAGTGTAGTCTCCTGGAAAACAAAGAATTGAATTGAATTCAGTGGCTTCATAAATCAAACATTTGGACTAGGTAAGTTGATTAGCAAAAAATGTGCGCATGAACAATGTTAATTATCCATAAAATCAAGTTGGCCTACCCTAGGAACTTTCAACTGTTGATTTAAATTAAATTTTAAGCAATATTAAAACAGCGTGTTTTTTAAATTCACAATGCACGAATCTTGAGAAGTATCTACATGTAAACAGCAACACACACTGTGACTTACTCTACACTTTCGCAACCTTTGTACAATTTTCTCATTAACTGTCTTTTAAAAAAAAAGGGTTATTCGACTTTACAGTTTGCAGCATAGCATTTCGTGGAATCCAAAAACTTGTTTGAATTGAACATTCGTTAATTGTAATCTAAAATATAGTGTCGATTTCATTACACTTCGTATCAGTCGTCGCAGTACATCAATAATAATATTCACAGTAAAAAAATATATTAAGACAATGTTAAAAACCAAGTATTGTAGTTGCTCATTGTATTAAACAAACATGCAGAATCGTAAATACTTGAATGTGGTATGGCAGTTCGTACACTCATAGTCTGTAATTAAATTGTTTCTAATTAAGCACTTATAATACCGTTTAAATGTGAAAGCTATGCTAGCCCTCCTGCGTGGTTCTTTATTACTAATAATTTAAAAAGAATAGTGTCATGTTTAAATTTTTTGCACGCACATTTCCTAAAGCGTCATACAAATTACATTGCTGTCTGCTATTCTTTTGCCACCCGCGATTTGGTGGTACATGTAAACAATCGTCGTGCGCATGCGCAGTCCCAAGATTTTATTTCGGGTACAGGCTTTATTTATTACCCTTGAAAAGTACGCCTGCTTCCACTCCATACCATGATGGTAACACCATCATCATCTGGGGTTGTGACGGCACGGTGGCCATCTTGGATGACATTACCTTGACATTTCCTTTGATATTAAACTTGGCCTTTATATTTTTCCTTACCTTTGATCTTGATCTTTTACCTCGGCCGACATATTGTTTTCAGAACTTTCTGCCAACTTGGAAACCACCATCTGGAATTTTAGAATTTTCCACCATTGGAGTCAAACGATTCACTCCCAAATATTACGATGAGAGCATCGTGCAACCCATTCTTCGCACATTGCATATTTATTTACGGCCTTCTGCCATTTTTAATTATGACATAATATCCACTATTTTGAAAAGCGATGTCATGTCCTCTATTTTTAATCATGACATCATATCCACTATTTTTAATTTTTAATTCACGGCCACCATCTTAAAAATCCATAACTTTTAAGCTAAGAAATCGGGAAAGTTTTTAAATTTCAATAATAAAAAAAATTAAATACAATATTAGTAAAAACTTAGGTCATCTTGGAAGCCATAACCAAACTTTGTAATTATTATGCTATAAATTCGGGAAAACATTCCAAAAATCATCCAAATCATTCAGCAATTAATAAAATGATTGATTCGATCGAATACTGTACATGGTTCGATCTTTGCTCGATGCAAACATTTTTTTTATTTTAGGTAAAAAAACTCACTTCATTCACTCAATTAACATGGTGAACTATTATAAAAAGGCTTAAATTCCTCATCTACCATCCTCTAGTAAGCCAGTGATGACAAATTGTCCGCCATCTTGGAAATTCGTAATTATTAACCAGGAAAGTCTTAAAAAAATTTTTAATGGCCGTTTTAAAAAAACGCTTATTAAAATAATTATTTATTCGATCAAAACGTGTCCATTTTTTATGTCAGGCATCACAGATTTAAGTTAATTAAATAATTATATATTAAACTTTCCCAGGTTCCTGGTACAATAAATAAATAAATAAATAAATAAAGGGGGTTGTCTGTAAAGTCGGTTTATGGACGATAATTTTACGTAATAACGTCATAAGAAAACATTGATGAAAAATTGCATACTTTTAAATTTTCAAATATTATTTACAGATTTTGCAAATTTAATATAAATTATTTGTTTAAATATAATCACGAACAATTAGTTTGATATTATAGAAGATTTTCTGGCATGGTGGTCGGCCAGTTCTTGCAGGCTCGGCTCAGGTGGAACGTGACAATGAGTCATGCTTTTTAGTGCGTGCAGCCGGCGTTCATCGATTTATAAGACGTTATCACGTCAAAAATACCACATGGAATAGCAGGCCAAAAGTGAAAGTGTTAGCACACACAAAGTTACAGTCACTCATGAAGCGAGGGTCGTGTGTTCGATAACTACCACAAGCATAGCAGAACTTGATAATTTTTCTTACATTGTGTAGGAAATTAAATACAAATAGATGTGAAGTTGAGCACATCAACTACGGAGATTTTAAATATTTGCAAGTGTGGAGCCGGCGAGGGCCACTTGTCAGCACGCAAGATGACTGGCCCCGAGCCAGAGAGTTGCAAGCTAGCAGAAACATAGGGAGGCCGGCCAGGAGCATGCTGCTTCTCTGCCACTAGCTGACAATAAACACATAGTTGAAGTCATAACCCGGTACATGAGAAATACTTGTTGGAATCACTTCAAAGTACAAAAAAAATTGATAGAGAGTAGAAAAATAACCTACGAATATAACATTTGCGCTCGAAAAAATGTAGTGCATTTGGTCTAACACACAATCGAACCCAGGCCATATCTTACAAAAATAAAATCGCCACAAAAAATAAGAAACAACAAATCATCAGCAAGTCTTCTTTTGGTATAACACACATGATCCTTGAACTCAATATACCCAAGTAACATGTGTTAAAATCAAAGCAAGAACACACATGAGATTTTTAGCAACAGTTTATCATATTCGTTTCGACAGTCACATTATTCATTCTCACAGCAAATAAAAACTCAATAACAGAATAAATTTAATAGTCGGTATAACCATACCCACCAAAGAGATAGTCTTTTTTGTGATACTAGGCATACGTTTAAAAAAAGGGTCATTCCAAAATCAGGCATATAGGCCAAGTGAATCCGAAACTCAAGACCTTCTTTTTTTGTTACTTGGCATACTAGGCCATGTAAAATTTCGAGCGAATCCGAACCACGAGGTATTCTTAGATGATAACTTAAAAATGCTTTGATGCTTACTAGAAGATTTAGAGGTGCTGACCATTAAATCATCAGTCCTGAGTTCAGACTCGATGATGCAGAATCAACGAAAAGCACACATAAAGGACACACATTCGTCAAAAAGGATACACAATGGACACAAAATTGACGCACACTCGACATAAGGGACATTCATTGGATACACAATTGACAAGAAACACTTGACACACATTTGCCAAAAAAGGACATATCCTGGATACACAATGAACACAAATTCAATTAAAAGGATACACATTCAGCAAAAAGGATACATAATTAGACACACTTTTAAAATTATTAGGTGATAATTGTGAATTTTCAATATTGGGGCAAAAATGGCAGAAAAAAATGGTAGATTCTATGATAGCTGAGAATTTGCCCTCCAGTGGGTCAAATATAAACCAATATGAAAGCAGCACTTTTTGACGTGACAATGTCTAATAAATCGATGAACGCCGGCTGCATGCACGAAAAAGTGTCCCGTAACGCACATTGTCCCACTACGGATGTCCCACTACGGATGTGTCCTGTTATGCTCATTGTACGCATGCGTGGCATCTCTCTTCCACTCGATTGGAACAACCATCGATTTGACTTTTCAATCATATTTTCGTCGTTTGAATTATTAATATGTAATTTAACGATCGTCCACCGATTTTCAGCACAATCGGTATGGTTATTTAAAAGTAATATTGAATATTCAAATACGTTTTTAACCAACGTTACACATAATTCAAATTATACCCGGGATCTTTTGCACAATGTTTTAAAAAATATTGTAACACATTATAAATAAGTTTGGTGTATTTGGGATGCGTATTTGTTATAAAATCGTATTATAAAAACGAAATATTATTCCCTTACGGTGCAGCTAGCTATCTTCGGTGCCGGACGCGAACCGAACGAATCCTGTTGTTTATTAGCTGGCGCGGGAACCAGGCACTCGTTAACACATATTTTCCTTTGTTTATCGCGAGGGGCGTTATTATTAATGAATTATAAATAAAATTTCGTCCCCGGGGCTACAATTGCATATCATTTTGAGCACTGGAAGACATAAAAACATAAATTTATCTGGACGAATTTTAATCTGTGGTTTTCATTGCTTATTACAACAACAATTTCGGCAATAAAGGTTAATAGTAGTATAGGAATGACGGAGCTGGCGCAGGCTTCAGGCTGTGGTGTCTGTGGTGTTTTCCGCCATATTGGATTGTGACGTCACGGCGGCCATCTTGGATGGTTGTGACCTTGACCTTTGACCTTGACCTTGACACCGGCGGCCATTTTGGATCCGCCATCTTGGATCCGCCATTTTGGATGACTTCATTGTGTTCTCGAAAATTCCGGCGATGTGTTTTCCGCCATATTGGAAAATGACGTCACCGTTGCAATTTCCGTTACGGTCGCCATCTTTAACTTTTTTATTTATTATCCGATTTTAACGAAATTTTTTTTAAAAATTATAAAAAAAAATTAAATAATAAAATTTTTATAAAATACTTATTAAAAAATCACATTAACGACACGGAGCTCGGAGTCCTCGGTTCGAACCCGGTGAGGGCAAAAAATTTAAAAATGGCGACCGATCCTTCCCCCTAGGTGGGTGCTAGCAGACTGACCCCCACCACTTCTTACCATGTACATATACGAACTTACACCCCAACCCCCCCCCCCCTCCTTCACCACCCTCCAACCCCCTAAAAAAATTATTTGTTTCGCACATGAAGATCCACCCCTCCCCCTGTTTTAATTTATTATTATTTTTTATCGTAATAACCACCCTCCCCCACCACTACTCTAGTTTTTTCCCTTCCCTCCCTCACTTTACCATCATTCCCACCCCTACCCTCCTCCTCACCCCTATTCTACCTTTTAAAGTATAAATACCGGCTGCAGGACCCGGGAGCCGTCAGTGTTTGCAGTAGCTCCCATCCTGAAGGAAAGACGATGTATGCTTGTTGTGCGAGCGGAGCAAAGATCTTGTCGGCCATCTTAGCATATGGTAAAGTGCGCACGCTTGCGGCACTGGATAAGGAGACGGAGTTACCTTACCTAACAAAGGAGTTTCTCCTGGTATACGCCCCGTACGAGATAAGATACGTGTACAAGTTCCTGCCGGTGTACCTGCAGCTAGACCCAGACATTCAAGACTGTCTACCATGCACCGAGTGCGACAGAGGAAGCTCCAGCGTCCCCGACACACCGCACATGAAATCGTGGTGCAAGATGCGACGAGATGCGTGGCGGCGGCAGCAGCAGCCTAGATCCTGAGCGCCGTACCACAGACATCATCTAGGTACCACTCCAGCATTTCTGCAGAGCCAGCATCTTAGCAACGTCACTCCAGCCTCGTCGTATGCGTAACTGTGAGTAATGACAATATGACACTCTTTCTTGTCAACGTCCAGTGTCTTACGTCCCAAAAGGGGCCTGTAGTGAAGCAACTGTCCGTGACGTCCGTCATTGGCGGTGAAGAAACCAGGACTAGCGAATACATCTTTAAACCGCCGTGTGACTGGAATAAGCTAGACAGATTCTCTCAACGCGAGAACCGACGTCTGACCTATGAAGTGAACGGACTCTCGTGGAATGAAGGTGATGTGGACTATGGACAAATGAACTCCGTGCTACGTGATCTCGTCGAGCCGGAAGACGACGTTGTTTACGTCCGTGGTAATGAACAGAAACGTATTGTGAGTGATTTGTGCAGTGGCAATGTAATTGACCTACGTAAACAAGGCAACTGTCCTGGCTTCAAAACACTGTTAAAAATGTACGGAAACCAAATTGAAAAGTGTGATAAATTCTATAATGGTTTCCACTGTGCACATTGTAATAGCCAGTTACTGAAACTGTGGCTCTATGAGCATCCTTATTACTACAGTGATGTTTAAATATATTTCTGATATTTGAAAATGTTTCCTATGTAAATGTCTGTTGTGTGTGTAGAATGTCGAATTTTTTATTTGTAAATAAAATATATATATAAACCAATGTATTTGTTTTATTCTTTTCACCTTTATATCATTGTAAAGTCTATTACTTACACTCTTTCTAAAAAAAATTAAAATATAATAATCACTATTACTGCTTCCAGCAATTGTCATTCCAAACATACATTATATATAAAAAAAACAAGGGTATTAGTATTATAGAAATAAAACCAAAGGTCAAAAATTTTACAGATATATATTTTCGTTAACATATACAATTAAATATATATCCATATTTTATTTGACATGTGTGAGAGTGTAGAATCGCAGGTCTCTCTCTCTCTTCCCAGCAGACCATTCTCGTCCCGTCGTCTCTCTCTCTCCATCTCACCAGCTCCCCGCCCCACACCGAATCTCTCTCCATCCCAGCAACTGCTCACCTGCTAAATACTTAAACAGAATATGAGTCATTTTAAACAAAAAGCTTGCATCGCAGCTCTCTGTGTTCGGAACGGGCTTGAGACCGACACCGCTAAACAGGCTGGTCGCGCACAAGCCCCTTGCCTCCATATGCAATATACGTCACATATGTAGTCAAGTACTTATGAACAACGTCTCTATTTAGCCGTGGCCCATTACAACGATGCAAGCCTACCAGAAAGATCTACCATATTGACACAAAGCACGTGCTTAAACTATCATATGACACATACAAACACTGAAATTGACCAGTAACAACGATGTATCAACACCGAAATCTTGCATGTCAACGACTGTGGAACCCAGCGGCGTAACAGTCCAGCGTTGACACACAACGCCGAAATATTGCATGTCATCGACTGTGGAACCCAGCGGCGTAACAGTCCAGCGTTGACACACAACGCCGAAATCTTGCATGTCATCGACTGAGGAACCCAACGGCGTAACAGTCCAGCGTTGACACACAACGCCGAAATCTTGCATGCCAACGACTGCGGAACCCAGCGGCGTAACAGTCCAGCGTTGACACCATCGACATGACACCATCGATGTAAGGAGCCCAACGTCATGACCCCATCGATGATAGGAGCCCACCGTAGTGACCCCATCATTAGGACACCATCGATGTTAGGAGCCCATCGTCTTGACACCATCGACGTAAGGAGCCCATCGATGCATAAAAAAAACGCATCGGTGTAAAAAAATGCATTGGTGTAAAAAAACTCATCAGTGTAAAACGCATCAGTGTAAAAAAAATTCTTGCATCACAAACCAACGTAGGTGCATAAAACCACCACTTCCATCCCAACCAACCAACCAAGAAAAAACGTAGCACCACAAAACAACGAGGATGCAAAACACCACCACAGCCATCCCAACCAACCAACCAAGAAAAAACGTAGCACCGCAAATCAACGTAGGTGCATAGAACCACCACTTCAATCCCAACCAACCAACCAAAAAACGCAGCACCACAAAAAAACGAGGATGCAAAACACCACCATCTCCAACCCAACCAACCAACCAAAAAACGTAGCACCACAAATCAATGTAGGTGCATTAAACCACCACTTCCAACCCAACCAACCAACCAAGAAAATGCTTGCACCACAAACAACGTAGGTGCATAAAACCACCACTTCCAACCCAACCAACCAACCAAGTGAGCGCAGCACCACAAATCAACGTAGGTGCATAAAACCACCACTTCCAACCCAACCAACCAACCAACCAAAAAACGAAGCACCACAAACAACGAGGATGCAAAACACCACCACTGCCATCCCAACCAACCAACCAAGAAAAAACATAGCATCGCAAACAACGAGGATGCAAAACACCACCACTTCCATCCCAACCAACCAACCAAGAAAAAACGTAGCACCACAAAACAACGAGGATGCAAAACACCACCACAGCCATCCCAACCAACCAACCAAGATAATGCTTGCACCACAAATCAACGTAGGTGCATAAAACCACCACTTCCATCCCAACCAACCAACCAAGAAAAAACGTAGCACCACAATTTAACGCAGGTGCATAAAACCACCACTTCCAACCCAACCAACCAACCAAGAAAATGCTTGCACCACAAATCAACGTAGGTGCAAAACACCACCACTTCAATCCCAACCAACCAACCAAAAAACACAGCACCACAATTTAACGCAGGTGCATAAAACCACCACTTCCAAGCCAACCAACCAACCAAGAAAATGCTTGCACCACAAAACAACGAGGGTGTATAAAAACCACCACTTCAATCCCAACCAACCAACCAAAACCGCAGCACCACAAATCAACGTAGGTGCATAAAACCACCACTTCCAACCCAACCAACCAACCAAGAAAATGCTTGCACCACAAACAACGTAGGTGCATAAAACCACCACTTCCAACCCAACCAACCAACCAAGAGAGCGCAGCATCACAAACAACGAGGATGCAAAACACCATCACTGCCATCCCAACCAACCAACCAACCAACCAAGAAAAAACGTAGCACCACAAAACAACGAGGATGCAAAACACCACCACTTCCATCCCAACCAACCAACCAAGAAAAAACGTAGCACCACAAAACAACGAGGATGCAAAACACCACCACAGCCATCCCAACCAACCAACCAAGAAAATTCTTGCACCACAAATCAACGTAGGTGCAAAACACCACCACTTCCATCCCAACCAACCAACCAAAAAACACAGCACCACAATTTAACGCAGGCGCATAAAACCACCACTTCCAACCCAACCAACCAACCAAGATAATGCTTGCACCACAAACAACATAGGTGCATAAAACCACCACTTCCAACCCAACCAACCAAACAAGAAAATGCAGCACCACGAATCAACGTAGGTGCATAAAACCACCACTTCCAACCCAACCAACCAACCAAGTGAGCGCAGCACCACAAATCAATGTAGGTGCATAAAACCACCACTTCCAACCCAACCAACCAACCAACCAAAAAACGAAGCGCCACAAACAACGAGGATGCAAAACACCACCACTGCCATCCCAACCAACCAACCAACCAACCAAGAAAAAACGTAGCACCACAAAACAACGAGGATGCAAAACACCACCACTTCCATCCCAACCAACCAACCAAGAAAAAACGTAGCACCACAAAACAACGAGGATGCAAAACACCACCACAGCCATCCCAACCAACCAACCAAGAAAATGCTTGCACCACAAATCAACGTAGGTGCAAAACACCACCACTTCCATCCCAACCAACCAACCAAAAAACACAGCACCACAATTTAACGCAGGCGCATAAAACCACCACTTCCAACCCAACCAACCAACCAAGAAAATGCTTGCACCACAAAACAACGAGGGTGCATAAAAACCACCACTGCCATCCCAACCAACCAACCAAAAAACGTAGCACCACAAAACAACGAGGATGCAAAACACCACCACTTCCAACCCAACCAACCAAAAAACGTAGCACCACAAATTAACGTAGGTGCATAAAACCACCACTTCCAACCCAACCAACCAACCAAGAAAATGCTTGCACCACAAAACAACGTAGGTGCATAAAAACCACCACTGCCATCCCAACCAACCAACCAAGAAAATGCTTGCACCACAAAACAACGAGGATGCAAAACACCACCACTTCCATCCCAACCAACCAACCAAGAAAATGCTTGCACCACAAAACAATGTAGGTGCATAAAACCACCACTTCCATCCCAACCAACCAACCAAAAAACGCAGCACCACAAATCAACGCAGGTGCATAAAACCACCACTTCCATCCCAACCAACCAACCAAGAAAATGCTTGCACCACAAAACAACGAGGGTGTATAAAAACCACCACTTCAATCCCAACCAACCAACCAAAAAACGCAGCACCACAAATCAACGTAGGTGCATAAAACCACCACTTCCAACCCAACCAACCAACCAAGAAAATGCTTGCACCACAAACAACGTAGGTGCATAAAACCACCACTTCCAACCCAACCAACCAACCAAGAAAGCGCAGCATCACAAACAACGAGGATGCAAAACACCACCACTGCCATCCCAACCAACCAACCAACCAACCAAGAAAAAACGTAGCACCACAAAACAACGAGGATGCAAAACACCACCACTTCCATCCCAACCAACCAACCAAGAAAAAACGTAGCACCACAAAACAACGAGGATGCAAAACACCACCACAGCCATCCCAACCAACCAACCAAGAAAATTCTTGCACCACAAATCAACGTAGGTGCAAAACACCACCACTTCCATCCCAACCAACCAACCAAAAAACACAGCACCACAATTTAACGCAGGCGCATAAAACCACCACTTCCAACCCAACCAACCAACCAAGATAATGCTTGCACCACAAACAACGTAGGTGCATAAAACCACCACTTCCAACCCAACCAACCAACCAAGAAAATGCAGCACCACGAATCAACGTAGGTGAATAAAACCACCACTTCCAACCCAACCAACCAACCAAGTGAGCGCAGCACCACAAATCAATGTAGGTGCATAAAAGAACCACTTCCAACCCAACCAACCAACCAACCAAAAAACGAAGCGCCACAAACAACGAGGATGCAAAACACCACCACTGCCATCCCAACCAACCAACCAACCAACCAAGAAAAAACGTAGCACCACAAAACAACGAGGATGCAAAACACCACCACTTCCATCCCAACCAACCAACCAAGAAAAAACGTAGCACCACAAAACAACGAGGATGCAAAACACCACCACAGCCATCCCAACCAACCAACCAAGAAAATGCTTGCACCACAAATCAACGTAGGTGCAAAACACCACCACTTCCATCCCAACCAACCAACCAAAAAACACAGCACCACAATTTAACGCACGCGCATAAAACCACCACTTCCAACCCAACCAACCAACCAAGAAAATGCTTGCACCACAAAACAACGAGCGTGCATAAAAACCACCACTGCCATCCCAACCAACCAACCAAAAAACGTAGCACCACAAAACAACGAGGATGCAAAACACCACCACTTCCAACCCAACCAACCAAAAAACGTAGCACCACAAATTAACGTAGGTGCATAAAACCACCACTTCCAACCCAACCAACCAACCAAGAAAATGCTTGCACCACAAAACAACGTAGGTGCATAAAAACCACCACTGCCATCCCAACCAACCAACCAAGAAAATGCTTGCACCACAAAACAACGAGGATGCAAATCACCACCACTTCCATCCCAACCAACCAACCAAGAAAATGCTTGCACCACAAAACAACGAGGGTGCATAAAAACCACCACTGCCATCCCAACCAACCAACCAAAAAACGTAGCACCACAAAACAACGAGGATGCAAAACACCACCACTTCCAACCCAACCAACCAACCAAAAAACGTAGCACCACAAATTAACGTAGGTGCATAAAACCACCACTTCCAACCCAACCAACCAACCAAGAAAATGCTTGCACCACAAAACAACGTAGGTGCATAAAAACCACCACTGCCATCCCAACCAACCAACCAAGAAAATGCTTGCACCACAAAACAACGAGGATGCAAAACACCACCACTTCCATCCCAACCAACCAACCAAGAAAATGCTTGCACCACAAAACAATGTAGGTGCATAAAACCACCACTTCCATCCCAACCAACCAACCAAAAAACGCAGCACCACAAATCAACGCAGGTGCATAAAACCACCACTTCCATCCCAACCATCCAACCAAATAAGCACCACGAATATTGTGGGTGCATGATCAAAACAAATTGCACCATGAAACAGAGTGGGTGCAAAAAATTAAGGTAAAATAGCACCACAAAACAGTGTGGGTGCATGAACAAAACAAGGTAAAATAGCATCAGAAAACCAAAAAATCCAGGTGCAAAACTAAAATAAACAAAAAAAGAGCACCACGAAAAAGTGTAGGTGCAACATAATTACAACGAGCGGACTCAGGAAACCAACGATGAAAATTCCAACGGTGAAGGCTATGTACACCAAATCATCAGAGACATGGGTGGCTACCAAGTGGCAAACACTAGTCCCACACTCGTACATTGCGGTTCATATTCCTGAAGGGCCTTCTCGGCTACCGTAGCGGCTCGGGGCCCACGAAGTCCCCACCGTGCTTCACCCCTACAGAGAATACTGCACGAAACGTACGAGTATAGGCACCAATTTCAAGTTATATAAAAATGTTCTTGTATATACAATTTCACATTTTTTATATTTTAGTCATTCCGTTCATAACCGTATGGCAAAGTATTTATGCCATCGTCACATATTATGCGTTTATCGTCGTGCCATGATAGTGATATTTTATTTGAGCATTCTGTATATAATATCATATTATGTGATCGTATGGACCGGACTTGCGCGCGCTTCTCCGTGTGTTCTTCCAGGACCTCGAGAAAATCTTTAAACGATATTTTATTTTTTACAACGCACTTCTGTATACCTTTGGCTCTTTTTGTGATATTATTATTGTACTTGTAGGTATACAGTTTTGCCCTTAGGCCGACAAACTCCTCCATCGCCACCCCGTTACACTCATCCTTGAACTTGCCCACCACCTTCTTATTGGTGGGCGAGTAGCAGGGGTGACCAATGGGATAGCTGCTCGTGTCAAATATATCCATGAGCACAGAGTCGTCGGCTAGGTCCTGGTAGAAATTGCGCGTCTTGATGTCATATATGAAGCTGTCCGTGTCCATATACGCCAGCGTGATGTCATCCTTATATTTCTGTTTCATCACATCATAGTGGAAATTATACATGAGCGTTTTGGACAAGTCCAGAACCGAGAACCCTGCATATATAGGGCGGTCAAGATAAATTTTCTCATGTTGAAGTTTTACTAGTGATAGATTTTCGTTGAAGATGGTTCGGTCCTGGAACGCTGGCTTGGCAATCACTTTTCTGAGTCTCTTATCGCTGCACACAAGTTCCATACGTTGCCTCAAAAATTTGTTCTCTAAAAGTTTACCGAAAGAAGCATTGTTGGCAAGCTTAAAGAATTCTTTTTCAAAGTCGTTTGTAGCTGCTTGTCTTTTCAACGTGTTTTTCATAATAAATGGCTCCATCCAGGCACGCTGATTGAATTCCAGGACTCTATGTATTTTTTTTATTCGCAGTCCGTGCTGGAGAGCTTGCTTCAAGTTTCTATAGTGAACTATATAGTTTTCCTTGTGCTCGAGTGTCGTCATCAGTTTTGTCTGACGCGAGCCGGGCGGGCACTGGCTGACGGGCAGGAACGGAAGGTCCTTATGTTCCTCGTGGAGGGCAGACGGATACTCCACATCAACTTCTAGGATGTAGCCCGTCTGCCCCTCGTCAGGTATCGACATCACGTCGATATCAGCGTCCACCCACTTGAAGTCGTTGGTCGGAAGAGGCAACGACATGGCCCACCCATATAAATTGTTGGCGTCAACATACATTATATGATTCGACGGCCGGCTGGGATCGTAGGTGCGGGGAAGGCAGGTGTTGTTTGCCTTACAATGTCGCTTCACCACTTGAGCGACCCCGCCCCTGATCCCAGCCTCTATGAACATATACATATCATAATCGGTCATCAGTTCCAGCCGTACCTGCGTCTCCTTTAACATGGCGTCGAACGTGAACCCTGGCGCGCTGACGTAGTGGCTGCAGTCAAGGCCATACGTTGTCAGACACAGCTGACGAAAGCTCTCAAAAACATCGGCGAGCAGCAGTACGTCGGTCTTGAGATACACATCACTGTAGTCGCCCAGGGTCACGCAGCCGAACTTATCCCATACCGCTTTTGCATGATGGTAATCTTCTTCACTTATGTTGCTGTCATTTAATAAATTGTAGAATTTTTCTTTAGGTGGCAGTTGCGGCTCGTCCAGTGTTTCCCAGCTGGAAACATAATCGTAGGGGAAAACACCTTTTCTCGTGACGAGGGACATTTCTTCAGATGTAAAATACTTTGAGGTCTCTTTGAATTGGTCGGCTGGCAGGTACGACGCAAGGGACGCCAAACTGTGAGCCATGAATCTAAAACTATCGACAAACTGCACTGAAAATTTGTCGCCCAGCTTCTTTGAAAACGTTACCATCTTCTCTTGCGTGTGGGGGATGATGAATATTTCCTTGTTGTCGAAGCCCAGCTGTTTTATTATGAACTTCTCATCGTAGGCTAGATTGTGAAAGTAAACCACCAGTTTCTTGGGCCGCCTGCGCAGAAGGTTGCAGCTGTTGCAGGCGGTGCCGAGGTATTTTCCACTGAAGTGGTCGTGGTCCTTGACTTTATAATTATCAGCTGTAAATACCGTATTACAATAGCAGCACTGATAGGCTGCGACGAAGCTGACGTACTCTTGTGCCGTCAGCGTCGACATGGGCAGGCTGGTCTCGTAAATGTCTTTTACCTTATTTCCAATTTCAACAATCGCCTCCACGAACTTCTTCTCAGCATCGGGACCCCTGTAGAGTATAGGTTCTTGTGGCAGCGAGGAAGTGAGCGTTGCTGGGATGACGTCATTGTCGGTCTTAACGTGTATACAATAGCTATATGCTTCATGCTTTTGATATGCATAAGTGCCTGATTTCTGGGGGTCCGGCTGGCATGTCTGGATGGGTACTAGCAGGGCTTCAAAATCCGCATAAACAACGATTGGCATTTTTGTCATATGATGATAGTTTTTAAATTTCATGACTGGGGGCTGGCCGTTCTTTTCTGGCTTCGGCATCTCGACGCGCACGGGAGCGTGGGTGTTGCAGAACTTTCTGTGCGCGTCGAGACACTGCTGCCCTGACAGTCCTGATTCACGTGGCAAATCGTGATAGTACGTAAAACATCTCTTACACACATGAATTTTATGATCGTGGGCGGTGATCTGGGACCTGACGAGACGTGAAAAGTTTTTTATATAACAAAAGTGCGAGTTGTTTTCTTCGTTAGACAACAGCAGGAGGTCGAAATGATGTCGTTTTTCTTCCTTCCCCACACGCACTGGCGCGATCTTGTTGTCCTCGTCAATGTTGTAGACGTTGACGGACACATCGGGATTGTTCCTCTCGAAGATCTTTATTTGGTGGAGGGGGGTGGGGAACTCAAGCCCTGAAAAATCAAATTTGTTTTCAAGCTCGTGGTAACTCTTGTCCACACGTTGCGGATCTCTACCCTCCACGTACCGCGCCAGTATGGCCCACTTGAAACACATGTTGTCACTGAGGTTCTTGGGGTTGGTTACTGCTTTCCTGTTCTTGATGGTGACAGGCAGATCAATGTATGAAGATACTCTAAGAGGGACAAGCTTGTTGAAGCGGAGCTGGAGTCGCTTCACGGCAGACAAGGTCCATCCAGATCCCTTGCTGGCATAATCTTCCTCCTCCTTGCATATTTTCAATATACTTTCATCAATGGCCTCTTCAATATCACTCACTTCGTAAATAGGAATATTTTTTGTTTTGAACGCTCTTTTGTCCACGCCTTCATCAAAGGGGGCCGGCTTGACATAGTCACACTCGAGCCAGATGTTGAATTTTACTGGGCCGTTTTCTTGAACTTCATGTGATATCTGATTTATCAGGTTCGTCTTCATATGGGCCATGTAAGTGCAAATATCCTTTGTCGCACCATTGTTGTTTTCCGCCACTAAGGTCTTAATGTTCCGGCGGAACGCACTCTCTACCTCAACAAACCCGGTACCGCCTGCCTCCAAGTCTACCTGAGCCTGGTCAGGCGCTTGCGCCTCCAAGTCTACTCGAGCCTGGTCGGGCACACTCGCCACGTATTGCGGACGAGTGCTGGGGCCGGGCTGTTGCAGGCTAGAGGCCGTGTCTACGCGCCGTCTCTTCGCGGCCAGACCATTGCACGTCTTGCTGTGCGTCAATAAATTATCTTTTCGAGTAAACTCGTCCTGACACTTTACGCATTTATAGCTACTACGACCAGGATTGAACTGGCACTGGCTCTTTTCATGTCGTCTGGCATCATGTGCAAATGTAAATGCCTGCCCGCAAAACTGGCATCTCGTGCCTGAGCTGTGCTCGACGGTGCCTCCACAAGTTCGCATATGGCGGGTCAAGCTGTCTTTGCGGCTTACTATCTTGCCGCAAGTATGGCACTGGCTGGTGGTAGTACAGTCGGGATTAGCTGCGCAGATGCGCTCATGCCGTCTAGCACTGTGGCTAGCTGAAAACAATTTGCCACAGTAGGCACACCCATTCCCTGATGACGGTGCACATACCTGTGCTGGCCCCGATGTCGAGGGCTGGACGGCTCCCGATGTCGAGGGCTGGAGGGCTCCCGATGACGAAGGCTGGCCGGCTGCCACGGGAACACCAGTCGATGCGGTCCTCTTCATGATGAAGTCTGTAACACGAGTGGAAACAATATAGTAATACAATAACAACATAATTATCACACACACATACACACACACAGAAACGTGCATAAATACAAGCACACCTACACACAAACAAAATACATTTGCATAAAGACAGATACACGCACGTACAAACACACACGCGCACACACAGAAACAAAATACACTTGCATAAAGACAGTTACACGCACACATACATGTATACAAGTCAAAGTTGAAATTTAAAAAACAATCAACTCACCAGAAGAAAAAAACTAGTGAAGCTGTGTGTACTGCACGCACGCACAACGAGGAGGGCTGGAACGTCGTACAGCACACAGGAACCTTAAACATAGAAAAGAGACCACCTGGCTTAGCACTCGAAATTTTTTTTTCAAGACAGCGCAAAGACACTGACGTCAATATTTTATGTTATATGTACTGACCGGAAACTCGACAGAACTACACGGAACTCCAGAGGGCAGACAGGCGTTCTCCAAGCGGATCACACTGGAGAGTAGCTCGACGCAAGGAGAAGCACTGAATACCTGCAACACATACAATATTTTTTACGTAAATGTACTCCTTTTTTTATTTATGTGAAAATATATTTCTGTATTTAATTGTGATTAAATATTCTGTATTTTATTAAGTATAAAAAAATTCTATTTTTTTTATGAAACAAATTTTTTTTTCTATTTGATTATGAAACAAATTTATTTTTTCTATTTGATTATGATAGCAAGTGCGCGTGCATCTGTTATTTTTTTTTTTTTTTGGCCTGGCGAGGGGGGCAGGCAGGACGACTTGAGCGCCCCATGCGGCGGTGCGCGGTAACTAGCCAGACGTAAGCCGCACGGCACGGCGGAAACATCGCTCCGTGCACCACGGGTGGAGGCTGAAGCAGGGAGGGGGGGGGAGGGCACTGCCCCGTCGGTAGGACACGGGTGTGCACGGCATCCATCTTGTTGCAAGCTAAGACGTTCATGCATGAATAATAACTAGCATGTATGCCAGGGGAAAAAAATATTATTCCAAGATGTAATATACTGCAACTGATGGCACTAATAATTTCGACTAGAAAAAAAAATTAATCACGACTGTAAAATAGTAATACTGAACCTAACGCAGACGTAACATCTAAAACAGTTCCATTCGCACACATCATCTAAACAGTACCAATCATGGACGTGAAAAAAGAATAAACACACTCGAAAAATAAGAGACGGAAATTGTATTAATTTCTTAAATTTTTTTGGAAAACAGGCGGTTACTACTACTCCTCGTGCGTACGCCTTGCTTCTTTTCTTTATTATTATTATTTCTACTCTCTCTCTGCCGGCCGGCTGGCCGGGGAGTCGTCGGGCGTCGCGTCAGCCGTGCGCGCTCGCTCGGGTGTTATCACCACGTCACGTACTAGCTGGCTCAGCAGCGGCCTTCACCCAGTGGCCAGCTGTTAGGCTTGCTGACTGAGTGAAGGACGTAGCGAAGGCGTACACACACGCGAGACCGTAATGTAAAAGTTAAAAAAATTCAAAGTTAAAATTTACGAAAAAATTTCAAAGTTGAAACGTTCGGAAATATTTCAAAGTTAAAATTTACGAAAATATTTCAAAGTTGAAAACGTTCGGAAATATTTCAAAGTTAAAATTTACGAAAATATTTCAAAGTTGAAAATGTACGGAAAAATTTCAAATTTAGAATTTACGAAAAAATTTCAAAGTTGAAAACGTTCGGAAACATTTCAAAGTTGAAACGTTCGGAAAAATTTCAAAGTTAAAATTTACGAAAAAATTTCAAAGTTAAAATTTACGGAGAAGTTGTACTTACCAAGCTGCTGGAGTTGTAGAGACGGGAAGTAAAGCTGGAGAACTCGAACGCGATCATACGGCGACGGCGGCAAGACCAAAAGTGAAGCCCCCGACGTCTCACACGGCAATTTATAGGTAAATTCCCCCCTTGGTCACAGACTCTAGCCAATAAGGCCCTACAAAAACTGCAGCATGGTCAGGACGATTTTTTGCAATCAGGGGAAGGGATGAGGGAAAAGTGGGAGGAGCGAATGTTGCGGGAATCAGGAGGGAGGCTGACAATCCCCGCTTAGGGCCGACGGCACGGTGGGGATATCCACTGGCCAATCAGATTCACTCAGCTCCTGGAGGCTGGAAGATTCACCACGTGAATCGCCATGCTCTAGACGAAATAATTACCGACTTATTGAAAATTTATATATTATGACACTTTATAGATTAGGTTAATTTAACCGGCTGTAAAATATCATTTGTTTTTTAATTTTACGATTACCTTTTCAATCCCAAATTATTATTTTTTTAAACGTAAGGATAAATAAGTAAAACACAATACAATAGTTTTTTAATTTCTTTATTACTTCAAAACATCTAACAAGGCAGAGAGTACAGAACACAGGGCGGTACGAATGGTTTTTACAGAATCAAATTCGTAAAAGTCCGTAGCATTATCACTGTAGATCCGAGGCGTATCGACGCTCAATCCACGTCTCTTGATGCTGCGGCGCCGAGTTGCCGGTTCGAGTCTGGGAGAGGGTCGACGTCGAGTCCTAGTCTTGAGTTCAGGTCTGGACATGTCGCTGCGTCTCGTAGACACGGGTTTGGGCTGCTCACTGCAGCCCGGGGTGCCGGGGTCGATACCGCTACAGTCTTCTGACGTGCAGTCGGATGCGTGTAGAGTTGTACCGAGAATTTCTTCCTTGGTGCATGGAAGAACGGATGTTGGTCTGAGGTTAAACACGACGCACTTTTCCGCCCCGCAACAGTTTATTTGTTGTTGTGATGGCTCATGACTGCGTGGTGAATGAGCCATTAGGAAATGTAATACTCCACCGTAACATATTTCCGTATACGTGCGTAAATTTTCTTCTTCGTCCAGGAAACTGTATTCAATACAGCTGTAGTCTGGTTTCGCACTCAGGTACTCGGTTTCCGGGTTAAACGACGTAATCGTGTCCGAACGTCAACTGATTGATAGAGCATGGTTTTCGAGCTATTTATACTAAAATTACAATTCAGGTGTGCCACTATTTGACAAAAAAAATCGGGTTTGCCAATATTTAAAAAAAAGTTATTCGCACTGCTGCGCGTGCCATTTCTGCATTAGCTGCGAGTTTGTGCAGGCACAGACACGTTCAAACTTGTCGTTTGGATGCTTGGCTTCGTACATTGAACATAGTTTGCGCAGGGAAGGACAGCCGTAGTCGGTCTGTATATCTACGATTTCAGCTGCTCCGTCGTCACACAGTTCTCGTAGCCATTTCTTCTGTTCGGGTCCGGCAACGTAGATTATACCACGCGGATTTTGCAGTAGTAAATCTTGAAGTGTGTTTTTCACTTGGTGGTACGGAATTTTTCCTTCGTCCCACTCTAGTCCGTGATAATATTTACATAGCCATTCGTTCGACCGTTTACTTTTTTCTTTCGTCTAGTAGTTTCCACGGATACAGGGGTCGGAAGCTGCGGGTTCGAGTCCGGCCGTCGTGAGTGACGGCAATTTCCTTGAGCACGAATCCATTTTGGCTCTGGAAACCTTGCAGGTTGCAGTACATTCTGAAACCGACTGATGATGTAATGATACATGCAGTTGTATTTATATCTAGTTCAATATTTTCACGAGACCTGAAAACGCATCGTAATTAATTACTCTGTCGTGTAGGATTAGACAGTACGCCGTTGTGAGTGGCGGTACGTCATCTTTCGTGGAAATTTCCAATCGACAATCAATCAAAGAACTGCGAATCGATTCGTCTTGTTTGCTCACGTCAAATACGATTAGCGGAGCTAATGTTTTATAGGTGTCTGGACCCAGGATCGGGTGCGATTCTCGTCCGTGGTACGAAGATTGAAACTGCGTGTACATGTGATACGGCAAGGAAATACCGCCATTTTCAAAATCAATGTTCATGTCCACGTACGGGTAACTTTCGCTGTTTAAAAATAATTTTACATTTTCCATAAAACAGTGGTCAAACACCGATCTGTCAGTCTTGAGGTTCATTTGTCTGTCTGTCTGCAAAGCTAATATTATATACCTAGGTTTTTCCGTACTGCTCGACGTCTTGACGACCCAGTGATTGCGTCTATTCTGGGTCAGTAAGGGGCACGTTACGAGATTCCAGCTCCTGAACGCAATTTCGACCGTCTTGTCCTTTTTGACGTAACTTAAAAGTCTGACTCTTTCTTTCGTGCTGACGGTTATGTGCGGAACAAACCACTCGGTGCTCGTGACGGTAACTGCGACCGGCTGGGGGTTGTTTCCGGGTGCTCCCACGACGGCATTCAGGTGCGATGTCGCTAGAATTAACACGAGTTCTTGGCGGGCTTGAATTAATATTTTCTTGTAATCCTCCGCGAAGCCGAGAAGCATCGAAAGCGGTATGCTAACTTCGAATTTTCCAGATTCGTAGATGGGAATTTTGAAATCGGGTTCCATTCCAAAACCCGCGATTTTGGTCGCGCTCAGGTCGTTCGGTGTTAGAGACAAGTAATTTTTCATCGTGGCGGTAATGCCCAAGTCCCACGATTCATCGATCGCAATATTATTCAATTCGAAAATAACTCGTTCGAATAAATGCAATATTCCGTTTCGTCCGAAATATGCAGTTGTGGGATGTGTTCCGTCCGCCTTTGTTAGCGTGCCTCTTATACGAATAAACGACTGGCAGGGTAGAGTATATACGTCTTGTTTCTGTACCGGGATGCGTATTTCCCTACCGGGCATATACGGTCCTTGGAGGTAGGGTGCGTAGCAGTGATATTCAAATTTATTTACATCGTCGCTAAACTGAGCTTTTTCTGACACGTTTAAATAATCTTCCATGCTTGTGAACTTTGTAGCCTAAACTGCGGAGATACTTAACGTTAAGAGGTGTTAACGCGCCGCGGCCTCGCAACAGACTGGTCCTGGGTTCGTGTCGCTTCTTTGATTTATAGGTCTTGAAAATCAGTCCCATCGCTTCAAGTGCAGACGTAGTGTAATTTCTTCGTTTCTGAAATTTACTAGTTTATCGTTTTGATCGACAATGTCCACTACCACTTCGTGTACTGTTTTGGCGAGCACAGGGGCGTAAATGATACTTTGCGGTACTTCGACCAGTTTATATCCGGACGAAACCGTTGGCGAAAACTCGTGTACCATGTTGTTTAGTTTTCCGTCGAGGTACGTTCCACTTGCCAAATTACAGTTTATGCGTATTACATTTGTCGACATGATATTTACAGGTCGCGTGGAGACGTGCAAGGTCTTGGCTGCGTATATTTTCGGTTCGAATCCGAGCATGGTACCTATGGTGCCAGGTTTCGTAAAGTCGACATTTTCACTGCAGTAAAGTTCGCACTGTAACGTGTTTGGATTATCTCGCAATTCGAAAATTGTGTTTGGAGACAGGGCTTGCTTGATGTAATTTGTAATATCGCTCAACTCGTATGCGCCGGTAGGTATGACAACTTCCCGAGTTGTTGTTCCATCACTTTTCAAGAAGCACATTTTGCAGTTTTCCTCGTCGATATTAGGTATGGCATTATACGTTTGAAAATCTACGAGTCCGATGCTCCATTCTCCGACTAAATCCAGAGGCGGGTAGAATGTGGCTCGTAGCTGCGAGCTACGACCTGTCAATATGAGTGTTACAGACATGACTGATTGATTTTCGCTACTGTACGTTTATTTTATATAGGAAAAAATATACTTGTTTTTCATACTTCATATTTGGTCAGAAATCTCAAGCACAAGTGACCACAGTTTGTTTGATTAGGCCTCTGTTCCGTTTCGTAATTGTAAAACATCGTAGTGGTCCGACCCAGGTACTGTCGCAGTTCGGGCGGAGGACGTAAATTACCAAAACTTTCGTAGTAAGTTGCTTTTTTTCCCGTCTTTACATAGGCCACCCAGTGCGTGCCTCGACCCGTCGACGTGTCTAAATTAATTATGGCACACTCACGTGCGTTTGGCTTGCTGGGCAAAGTGTCTCGCATAAACACGCCACGGAAATTTGGTATTTTAAGTTTGCGTGCGTACTTTATTAAATCTACGTTGGTGAGCGGTCGTTTCGGTAGGGAACTTAGGATTTTCTCTTTACACGTTTTTTTTTCATGCCTCGGCCTGCCTTGTGAAGTCGTAAGTACAGTCCTGCGCCGTTTTTTTTTTTACCGATGGCAATGGCTTCCATGCTTGCATTATGTCTACGTGCTTCCTTTAATTGATTTTTCTGGTTCTTGCTAGTGTTGACTGCTCTAGCGATATTTGCCGCGGCTGCTGCGATCCCGCCTAGTGCACCTATAGCAGGCACCAGCAGCGGTAAAAACCCGCCCTTTTTCTTATTGGATCTTTGTGTCTTGCGCTTCTTGGTCTTGCGAGACCTGGTCCGGCGACGAGCACCCATTCCTAATTTAGTCTTTGCCTTCATGATTTTAGATACGCCCCACGCTGCGATTTTCTCTCCTAGTCCCGCGTCAGGCGATTTGCTTATATCTTCGGCTTCCTGTGCCAGTATCTGATCTGCTCTGTGCCTAGATTCCAGATCCTTGCTTAATGAATATGCGATATCGTGCTGCTTGCACTTTTCGTCGAGAGAATTAATGCCCACGTCACCGCGAGCTAACCTTTTCGCTAGTTTCGTGCCGGGGCCGCAAAATCTGTAGCCGGGAATGTGTAGCTCGAATGGTAGGTTGTTTATCAGCGAGTTAACGAGACCCGCGCCAATGTGTTGTTTGTTCCTGCCTCTTCGAGACATTACATGCAACTGACCTAAAATCAATAAATACGATTTCTCTTATAGAATTTTCGTCAGTACGATGGAGGTAGTCAAGCAAGATGTTTGTTTGCCAGTGTGCATTACGCAAGACGATGAAACTATCGGTAGTGAATCACGACATGGTATATTATTACCGTCCACCGTACGTTGCATCATAGCGGGACCGTCAAACTGCGGCAAGACGTGTGTTTTACTGAGTTTACTGGAGGAGCCAAACGGTCTTCGGTTCGAGAACGTTTACTTGTATTCCAAGTCGTTGCAACAGCCAAAGTACCAGCGCTTGGCCGCTGTTCTTCGCTCGGTGGATGGTCTGGAGTATTTTCCGTTTAGCGATAATACCGATGTGGTGTCTACCGACGAAGCAAAGCCTAATTCCGTGTTTGTGTTCGATGATGTGGCTTGTGAGAAACAAGGCGTAATACAAGAGTACTTTTCCATGGGTAGACACGCTAAGGTAGACTGCGTATACCTGTGTCAGACGTACGGTAGAATACCCAAACATTTGCTGCGTGATAATGCGAATGTAATAGTTTTGTTTCGCATGGACGAACTTAATTTACGCCACGCTTACGACGATCACGTAAACACCGACATGTCGTTTCAGGAATTTAAAGACATGTGTTCCTTGTGTTGGAAAGAAGAACACGGATTTCTAGTCATTGTAAAGGACTGGCCTCTATATAAGGGCAGGTACAGACAGGGTTTCGATCAGTTTATCGTCAAACATGAATCATAGCATTTCGAAATTTGGACGTAGCAGTGGAGCTCCGCGTACCGAACTATACACCGTGAAACACGATGATGAAATACGTAAATACATTTCGCTACTCGGCCAAGAAATAAAACGAGCAAAAGACGAAGTAATAGTGTACCTCGTAGCCATAGACCGGCGCGTGGAAGCTTCGGATTCTCGAATTCGCGACATGATCGAAGTATCGAATGCGCAAAGACGCGACGACCTAAAGTCGCTTCTGTCAAAACTTAATTCACGTCTGGTGTCTAAAGGTGCTTCGAAATAAGAAAAAAAAAATTATGGATGTTAACACCGATTTGGCTAAGCAACTGCACGATGTCATCGAGGCCATACGAACAAAGTACTTGCTCGCCAAGCAACACAGATTAAGCGACGAGGTTCGAAGAGAGGAAAAATTGAGGCCCTTGAGTGCCCGTCTGGATAGTTTCATAGCCAGGCGAGGGGGCGTCGAAAACGAGAAACCGACTAAAATCGAAGTAAAAGAAGAGCCGCAAACTACGTCCACGGGCAAACGCAAGCGGAGTCCACAATTAACAGACGATACCAACGTATCTACTAGCGAAGACGAAGTTCGTGTCGGTCGAACTCTTAGGAAGAAACCTCGAAATAAAAAGGGTTTCGAAGTCGGTCCTCTCGCTAGCGAGTACCTGGCCTCCTCTGTGCCTCGAAACAGCGACGCGACGTATGGCGTGCATAAACGAGGTAGTAAATGGGTCCTTGGTTCGAAGGAAGTACATTTCGTGTCCGGCGATAATATTGAATGTGGAAAAGAGGTGATAAAACTTACTCGCGGATTATGCGAACTTTTGTTTCGTAAAAAACCGCGACGATATTCAGAGGTGGATTTGCGAAAATATAGAAGATTGCTAGATGCTTCCAACGCCGTTTACGCGAAAAATGACCCGAAAACGGGTCGATTCAAAGATTACGAACATGAGAAATATCCTTTGATAGCTAGTCTTTTCTTGGACATCGAGGGGGCCGGACTTTATAAACTCGACACTGGTAGAAAATTGGACTATGTATATTATGACGACCCCAATGAAATAGTTGATCGTCTTAGACTGCTGCAGGCATCTCAGAGCGTGGGAAATAATTCGCACACCAACGAAATCACTTCCATACTTGAAGAATTACGGGAAGCGGGATATATTGAATAGTGATCATGTCAAAGTTTGCCATTGCGGGCGAGTTGCATAAACCCGCAAGACGTAATTATCCACGTCGAAAAATAAAAATCAAAGGATAAGACGACAATTGGCAGTCTGACCTGATCGAGATGATTGAGTATTCGCGTGTGAACAAGGGCTACAGGTACATTCTCATAGTCATAGACACTTATTCAAAGTTCCTGTGGGCTAGACCCTTAAAACGGAAAACCGCTGTGGAAGTTACGAGTGCTATGGCGGATATTTTGAAACATAAGCGAAGACCTTCGTTACTGCAGACTGACGACGGGAAAGAATTCTACAATGCATCATTCAAGGCATTGATGAAAAAGTTTGACATTACGCATTATTCTACGTTTAGCGGTGTCAAAGCATCAATGGCAGAACGTGTGATTCGTACGATGAAGAATAAACTGTATAGGAATTTTACAGCGAACGGTAATTACAAGTGGCTGAGTTTACTTCCTAAACTAGTACGAGAATACAATTATACTGTGCATTCTACAACGAAAATGAAGCCGAAGGACGTAAAGGATAGTCGACTGCTTCGAACTGTGTACTCCAAGACGAATATACTAGATTCGCGAAAGAAAAAAGCGAATATCGGCGACATTGTGCGGATTTCGAAAAATCGCGGAATTTTTCACATACCTTACAAGGGGAATTGGACTGGTGAACTATTTCGTGTATGTAGAATAAAAAATACGTATCCGCGTACTTATTTTCTCGAGGATCTGAAAGGAAAACGTATAACAGGGGCGTTTTATGGAGAAGAGATTATGAAAACTAAATTTCCAGATACTTTTCTCGTTGAAAAAGTGTTACGACGTAAGAAGGGTAAGGCATTAATACGATGGTTGCATCATGGACCAGAGTTTGACTCGTGGATTGATGAAAAGGATATTTTAAAACAATGAGTTTTTTTTTAAATGAAAACTTGTGTGTGTAAAACATATTTTGTGTGTAAATAAATCTTTGTATGTAATAAATTGTATTTTTTTTTAATTTCTGTACGTGTATATATGCGCCATGCGGGGAGCGTGCGAGAAGCGCGACCGCTCCGGCCGAAAGACGTTGGACGACTGTCGTGGCTTTTACCCCCTCCACAGCGCCCGCGGCGGTGGTGGGGGTCCGGCGCCCCCTGGCCGCGGCGGTGGTGGCCGGGTGGGGTGGTGGGAATCTTAGTTAGCAAAAATTTCCCTCCTCTCCCCTGGACCATGCTGGTGCATCTTCCCCCTCCATGTGGCTCGCCGAACCGTGGGACCCGGCGCTGGGGGCAGAGACCTAACGTCCTCTTCAAGGACTCGTGTGCTGGTGGCCACGTGCTAACAATATATTACAAAATTATTTTATAAAGAATTACTTTTAATATTTATTACAAGTATAAAGTTATAACGAATTAATTTTTTTACAAGTATGAAGATGTATAATTTTTTTCCAAGTATAAAGATGTGCTGTTATAAATTTCCAAGTATAAAGGTGAACTGCTATGTTTTTTCAAGCATAACGATGCATAATTTTTTTTTTCAATTATATTTTTTTTTTCAAGTATAAACATGAAGAGATATTTTTTTGTTTTTAAAAACAATGTGTGTATAGTGACTCGGGGATTTATTATTATGATAAAACACAAACATTAAAAATATTTTTTTTCCTTTTTATTTTTTCTGCGTATTCGTACTACATATATATTAGTTTTTACCTCAATTCCCCCCCCCCTTACCGAGTACCTTGTTCGTGACGAGTAGACGTAAAGTACAATTTTTTAATACATACTTTATCATCAAAAACATTATTAGATTTTTTTAATTTAGTTTTGTAGAGGTACCTTAAAAAAAATTTCTTCATTACAAAGTTTTTTTGTAAAGATACAAAAAACGAAATAATTATAAGAGTGGTGGTGGAGGGGAGGTTATTACGATAAAAAATAATAATAAATTAAAACAGGGGTGGTGGGCGAGGTGTTGGTCGTCATGTGCGAAAAAAATAATTTTTTTAGGAAAGGGTGGGGTGGAGGGGGGGGGTGGTAGAGGGGGGGGGGGTGTAAGTTCGTATATGCATTGGTACAAGTGGTGGGGGTCAGTCTGCTAGCACCCACCTAGGGGGTAGGATCGGTCGCCATTTTTAATTTTTTTGTCCTCACCGGGTTCGAACCGAGGTCTCCGAGCTCCGTGTCGTTAATGTGATTTTTTATAAGTATTTTATTAAAATTTTATTATTAAATTTTTTTTATAATTTTTAAAAAAATTTCGTTAAAATCGGATAATAAATAAAAAAGTTAAAGATGGCGACCGTAACGGAAATTGCAACGGTGACGTCATTTTCCAATATGGCGGAAAACACATCGCCGGAATTTTCGAGAACACAATGAAGTCATCCAAAATGGCGGATCCAAGATGGCGGATCCAAAATGGCCGCCGGGGTCAAGGTCAAGGTCAAAGGTCAAGGTCACAACCATCCAAGATGGCCGCCGTGACGTCACAATCCAATATGGCGGAAAACACCACAGACACCACAGCCTGAAGCCTGCGCCAGCTCCGTCATTCCTATACTACTGTTAATTATTCTTGCATTTTAAAAATCTGATTACTAGTATAATTTCAAATATTTATTCTTTTATTATTAAAATAAAAATGATTTAATTTTATTCATAAAAGTATGCAATCAATGTTTTGGTATGATGTTGTCACGTTAAACTATCGTCCGTAAACCGACTTTACAGACAACCAATTTTTTTGCAGACAATAATAGAATCCAAGATGGTATACCCAATATAGCTGCTATATCTTACAAGGTTGGGGGGGGGGGGGTTATATGTCCATACATTCCTTGGTGTTTGTGGTGGTTTCAGTATGCTAGAATTCATTATAGGGAAACGTTTTAGGATATAAGGTGGTATAATTAACAATGTTGGCATGTTCTAGAAGCCAAGATGGAATAAGAAGTCAAGGTCATGCAAGATGGGTGAAGGTCAAGGTCATATAAGATAGGGTGAAGATCTAGGTCAAACGAATACTTAGTTCTAGGTCAAATGTCCATCCCAGTGGCTTCCTGGTGGCTGGTAGGGTGGAGTAAAAGCCTCTTTGTGGACATGCAGTTTTTTTTTTTTTTTAGATAAAACACTTTAATGAATTCAATTTTTTTCAATTTCGTATTTTCATGGAAAATTTGAAAATGTTAGTTTTATATTTTTGTGTGAGAAATTTTTACCCCAAGAAAGAAAATTACAAGTTATTTCGGCGAATCAACAGTCAATTTTGGCGAATTTTGAGTAGAGCTCGAAGATCAGTCACAAATCAAGGTAATTCAGTATTGGGGCGGTGACGTGATAATTCAAGACGGCGGACGGATCCTCTGCCTCTCACTCTAGACCCAGGTGTGCGGGGATAATTGTGAGGGTTCTGGTACAGGCACTCTGGTGACACAATGACCAGGCGGTCACGGTTCAAGGGCAAGTGCAGGTGGTTACCAGCTGGCCATTCAGCGATGGACTCCGCGGTGACGGGCTGCGGAGCCAATGAGAGGGAAGAGAGGCGCTGAGCGAGGCAGATACCACGTGACTGATGGGTGTCGGGGAGCGCCAGCAGACATACCCCTCCATCACCCTCCCTGCCCGCACGGCTGCTGCTTCTTGGGGACATGCTGCTGTCTTCAGCCGTAATAAGCTCCACAGATGGCGGTGTAATTTTAGCGTGTTTTTACTCTTTAACTATCAAAAGAGAAAAAGTACAATACTTTGAAATAATTATTTGGTTACCATTCCAATGCTGTTGGCATATTTCCAAATACACAAACAATACAAAACAATAAACAATAAAATTTGTTTTTCTTCTTACAAAAAATCATTTTAATAGCTTTATAGCTGTAAATGAACAATACTTTACAGCGATCTTCATTTCACCACATTTTCATAACATAAAAATTCCTATCAATCTGAGTAAACTAGTGGAGCGCGGATCTCACGACATTTCGGTTGACTGGTCAGAGTTTAGATCTCTCGACCTTCGTGGGGGAAGTAAGAGAATGCTACTTTCTTAAGACGTGTAAAATGCGCGGTATAAAATTAATAAAAAAAACTTATATATAACTGTTTTTGTCTATATGCATAAGTACAGTTACTTAGTCCTTTTAAATTAAATTTTACAAGAAATATTCACTTTTACAATTATTTAGGTGAGAACATATAAATCATAACAAATTAATTTAACACTTTGTAAGAGGTTATTGACGTATATCATAATTCGTAATGGAACTCGTTATGATTTAAAATAAAGTAAGTTAATTCGTGAAATTATGTTGTCTAAGAAGTGCTGTGCGAAATGACACAAGTTGTATTATAAAGATATAGTGTCAGTATTGAAAATCTTGCAGTCACATTCCCGAGCAAAAAAATGGGGTGTAGCTGTGTCATGGACACGGCCGTGTGTTGTACGTGAATACATGTATTATTTTGTTGGCTTCAATGAGCGCAGAAACCATAGACGACCACACACATCACAAGTATGTCCGAATGGATTGTTGACAAACGTCGTAGTGAAACGTGCACTGTGTCTTCATAATCAACGATCGTACACAATCGATGCCTACACAGTCCGGCGTCGATAAAGAAGATATTTCATCATCCACTTGCATAATTTCAACCGCCTCAGCTGCAGATGTACTGGCACCGTCGTTGATCCGCTCGGCCGTATTCATTCTCTTACGTTCCCGGCACTGCTTCACTCGGTCATGGTGTTTTATTGGTATCATTAGATTTCTGCTGGGAAGCCCTTTCCAACCGTACACGATCTCTGTATTTGGTTTTGGCTTTTTTATGCGCAAAGGCCGACATTATATATATTTTATTTTTTTATTTTAACACCATATATATATTCACTGTAACTAATTTAAACTAGTATTTTATGTATGTGATCGATAGATTTTGATGAGAGATGATGATTGAAACTCAAACGAACGTTGTAGCTTCTCCGAGTCAAAAGTTATACTAAATGGAAATTTCGAAAAGCGGCAAAATTACCTCAGAATGGTGGCGCTTCCCCCTCCACTGCGCGCAATGCGTCACAGTCCTCACTTAGCGTAACAAATTCTTTGACCCTTTAGCTATCCAGTGGTGTAATTAAATATTGGATGGAGATGATATATTTGTAGCTGCAACACCAATTCTGTTATCTTTCGGTTTTTTGAATTGCCTCCCACTATGGAAGCAATTTCAGAGACGTATTCACGTCAAAAAGAAGCAGAGACGGGAGGTGCGGCGTGCTGACTGCCCGGACCGCGGTCTCCAAGAGGCTCGCCACTTGAGTGACCAATCACCAGTGCATATATCAGTGTATAAGTTGAAACAAGTATATATTGGTATGTCCAGGGCCAGGGTGCAGGGTGTGGATTTGGATTGTCGGGCGGCACTTTTAATTCATTCATCTTGGGTTACAGAACGTTACAATATCTTGGAATCGAGCACCCCACTCTCAAACATTGCACTTTTCATTGTGATTGCATCATCAGACTCTCAAACGTTGCACTTTTCGTTATGTTAGAACATTCCTCTATTTTGGATTGCTTCATTTTGAATGATTATGTCTCAGTTACAATTTTTGCCATGCCAGCCATATTGAAAATACGTAATTATTGAGCTAACAAATCGGGAAAAAAATTTTAATATGTATAAAAATATGTAATTTTTTTAGAAAATTTAAATTAAAAATGCATTTATGTCATAGAGTCCTCTGTTTTAACCCCGCAAAGTCAAAATAAAAAATGGTAATAGGTCATTCTTCCTTTGAGGCTACTGGCAGACTGACCCCCCACTAATGGAAAGTCAGATATAATGGCAGCTAGTATGACCTTAAGTCCCCCATCTTAGGTCCACCGTCTGGTTTTTGTCTGTTAGAGTGTGCTGCCACTACATTGGTTCAATTTTTTGCCACTAGAGAGCAGTAGTAGTATTTATTAACAGACAGTCATCTTGGTTTCCATCTTAAAAATCCGTAAATATTGAGCTACAATGTGAGAAAGATTCCAAAATTCATCAAAAAATTAACTCATTAATTTACTGATTGACTCGATCGATTCATGTCCTAGGTTCAATACTTTCTTTATACAAAAAATATAGTATGACATTTAAAATATATACTTAATTAAATAACACTTCAATTTATTGAAAAATTGATATTCACTATAAATGAGAAAAGGTAATCTGTCATAACATATTTTAAGCCCACATATATTATCTGGACTACGTAGACGCCATTGAGTAAATGTGTAATAAGCTCGAGTGCGGCTAGGAGATTCTTCTGGCATGTCCCCTATCTGAACATCGAGTGCAGCTAGCCATTTCCTCTGGCATATTCTCACTGTTCAACATCGAGCGCGGCTAGTGGTATATTCTGGAAAATTCCGTTAGTGAACATTCAAAGAATGATCGCAATTAAAACTAAGGAGTAAACATACAAGCAGCATTACGAAAATTCAATAGAATCAATACTGCGTCATTTCCACCTCTCCTCTGCCGTCTCCTCTAATTGTTCCCCCTACCACATACCTAACAGTTCCCCTCATGCGATCGGAATTTTCGAAACGCAAAGAAGTTTCACTTCAAAAAACATAATTACTGCTTGATTCATACCAATTAAGGCTGTTCGATTCCTCCCCCGTAATTACTAAGCTGTTTGTGTAAAATTAAGGTCGGTGTAAAAACTTTCCTCTGGAATGTTCCCTCTGTAAACTCTCGATTGCAGATATAAATCTCCTCTAGCATGTTACCTCTGTGAAAATCGAGTGAAACTAGTAGTGTCCTATGCCCTGTTATTTTTGTAAACACCCGAGCGCGCATAGCATGTCTCTTCTAGCATGTTCCCTGTATAGGAGTATCTTATAGAATGTTACATATGTGAAAACAAAAGTAAAGCTAGCGGTCTCTCATGGAATTTTCCTTCTGTAAACAATCGCATTGCAAACTCTATTGGGATGGTTCCTCTGTGAAAACTCCAATAAAAATAGCCTTCTCCTCTGGCATGTTCTATTTGTGACTATTAAATTGTTTCTGGAGGTCTCCTATGGCATATTCCCTCTGTGACCACTCGGGTTTCTATGGCGGTCTCCTCTGGCATGTTCCCTCTGTGACCACTCGGGTTTCACTGGCGGTCTCCTCTGGCATGTTTCCATTGTGACCACTCAGGTGTAACTAGTGGTCTACTCTGGCATGTTTCCTCTGTGACCACTTGAGTTTCACTGGAGGTCTTCTATGGCATGTTCCCTCTGTGACCACTCTGGTTTCACTGGTGGTCTCCTCTGGCATGTTCCCTCTGTGAACACTCGGATGCGGCAAGCGTTATCCTCTGGCATGTTTTCTCTTGACACTCGAGCACGCATAGTGTTCACATCAGACATGTTCCCTCTGTGACCACTCGGGTTCACTGGCGGTCTCCTAAGGCATATTCCCTTTGAGACAACTCAGGTGTCACTGGCGGTCTACTATTTCATGTTCCCTCTGTGACCACTCGGGTTTCACTGGCGGTCTCCTATGGCATGTTCCCTCTGTGACCACTCGAGTGTCACTGGCGGTCTCCTCTGGCATGTTCCCTTTGTGACCACTCGTGTTTCACTGGTGGTCTCCTATGGCATGTTCTCTCTGTGACCACTCGAGTGTCACTGGCGGTCTCCTCTGGCATGTTCCCTCTGTGACCACTCGAGTGTCACTGGTGGTCTCCTCTGGCATGTTCCCTCTGTGACCACTCGAGTGTCACTGGTGGTCTCCTCTGGCATGTTCCCTCTGTGTCCTATCGGGTTTCATTGGCTGTCTCCTCTGGCATGTTACCTCTGTGACCACTCGGGTTTCACTGGCGGTCTCCTATGGCATGCTCCCTTTGAGACCACTCAGGTCTCATAACGGTCTCCTCTGGCATATTCCTCTGTGACCACTCGGATTTCACTGGCGGTCTCATATTGCATGTTGCCTTTGAAACCACTCGTGTTTCACTGGCGGTCTCCTATGGCATGATCCCTCTGTGTCCACTCGGGTTACATTGGCGGTCTCCTCTGCCATGTTCCCTCTGTGACCACTCGGGTTACACTAGCGGTCTCCTCTGGCTTGTTTTCTCTGTGACCACTCGGGTTTCATTTGCGGTCTTCTATGGCATGATCACTCTGTGTCCTATCGGGTTTATTTGGCTGTCTTCTCTGGCATGTTCCCTCTGTGACCACTCGGGTTTCACTGGCAGTCTCCTATTGCATGTTCGATCTTTGACCACTCGGGTTTCATTGGCAGTATCCTCTGGCATGTTCCCTCTTTGACCACACGAGTTTCACTGGCGGTCTCCTCTGGCATGTTCCCTCTGTGTCCACTCGAGTGTCATTGGTGGTCTCCTATAGCATGATCCCTCTGTGACCACTTGGGTTTCACTGGCGGTCTCCTATGACATGTTCCCTTTTTTGACCACTTAGATCTCACTAACGGTCTCCTTTGGCATATTCCTCTGTGACCACTCGGATTTCACCGGCGGTCTCATATTGCATGTTCCCTTTGAATCCACTCGTGTTTCACTGGCGGTCTCCTATGGCATGATCCCTCTGTGTCCATTCGGGTTACATTGGCGGTCTCCTCTGGCTTGTTCCCTCTGTAACCACTCGGGTTTCACTGGCGGTCTCCTCTGGCTTGTTTTCTCTGTGACCACTTGGGTTCCACTGGTGGTCTCCTCTAGCAATTTCCCACTGTGACCACTCGGGTTTTACTGGTGGTCACCTATGGCATGTTACCTTTGAGACCACTCAGGTGTCACTTTAAATATCCTATGGCATGTTCCCTCTGTGACCACTCGAGTGTCACTGGTGGTCCCCTATGGCATGTTCTCTCTGTGACCACTCGAGTGTCACTGGCGGTCTCCTCTGGGATGTTCTCTTTGTGACTACTCGAGTGTCACTGGTGGTCTCTTCTGGCATGTTCCCTTTGTAACTACTCGAGTGTCACTGGTTAGTTCCTCTGGCATATTTCCTCTGTAACCACTCAGTGTCACTGGCGGTCTCCTCTGGGATGTTTTCATTTGTCTACTCGAGTGTCCCTTGTGGTCCCTTCTGGCATGTTCCCCCTGTAACTACTCGAGTGTCACTGGTGGTCTCCTCTGGCATATTTTCTCTGTAACCACTTAGTGTCAATGGTGGTCTCCTCTGGGATGTTCTATTTGTGACTACTCGAGTGTCACTGTTGGTCTCTTCTGGAATTTTCCCTCTGTGACCACTCGAGTGTCACTGGTGGTCTCCTATGGCATGTTCTCTCTGTGAACACTCGAGTGTTACCTGCGGTCTCCTCTGGCATGTTCCCTCTGTGACCACTCGAGTGTCACTGGCGGTCTCCTCTGGGATGTTCTCTTTGTGACTACTGGAGTGTCACTGGTGGTCTCTTCTGGCATGTTCCCTCTGTAACTACTCGAGTGTCACTGGCGGTCTCATCTGGTATATATCCTCTGTGAACACTCGAGTGTCATTGGCGGTCTCCTCTGGCATGTTCCCTTTGTGACCACACATGTTTCACTGGTGGTCTCCTATGGCATGTTCTCTCTGTGACCATTTAAGTGTCACTGGCGGTCTCTGGCATGTTCCCTTTGTGACCACTCGAGTGTCTCTGGCGGTCTCCTCTGGGATGTTCTCTTTCTAACCACTCGAGTGTCACTGGTGGTCTCTTCTGGCATGTTTCTTCTGTGAAAACTCAAATGTCACTGGTGGTCTCCTCTGGCATATATCCTCTGTGACCACTCGAGTGTCACTGGCGGTCTCCTCTGGCATGTTCCCTTTGTGACCACTCGTGTTTCACTGGTGGTCACCTATGGCATGTTCTCTCTGTGACCACTCGAGTGTCACTGGCGGTCTCCTCTGGCATGTTCCCTCTGTGACCACTCGAGTGTCACTGGTGGTCTCCTCTGGCATGTTCCCTCTGTGTCCTATCGGGTTTCATTGGCTGTCTCCTCTGGCATGTTACCTCTGTGACCACTCGGGTTTCACTGGCGGTCTCTTATGGCATGCTCCCTTTGAGACCACTCAGGTCTCATAACGGTCTCCTCTGGCATATTCCTCTGTGACCACTCGGATTTCACTGGCGGTCTTATATTGCATGTTCCCTTTGAAACCACTCGTGTTTCACTGGCGGTCTCCTATGGTATGATCCATCTGTGTCCACTCGGGTTACATTGGCGGTCTCCTCTGCCATGTTCCCTCTGTGACCACTCGGGTTACACTAGCGGTCTCCTCTGGCTTGTTTTCTCTGTGACCACTCAGGTTTCATTGGCGGTCTCCTATGGCATGATCACTCTGTGTCCTATCGGGTTTAATTGGCTGTCTTCTCTGGCATGTTCCCTCTGTGACCACTCGGGTTTCACTGGCAGTCTCCTATGGCATGTTCCATCTTTGACCACTCGGGTTTTATTGGCAGTCTCCTCTGGCATGTTCCCTCTTTGACCACACGAGTTTCACTGGCGGTCTCCTCTGGCATGTTCCCTCTGTGTCCACTCGGGTTTCATTGGCGGTCTCCTATGGCATGATCCCTCTGTGTCCTATCGGGTTTCATTGGCTGTCTCCTTTGGCATGTTCCCTCTGTGACCACTCGGGTTTCACTGGCGGTCTTCTATGACATGTTCCCTTTTATGACCACTTAGATCTCACTTACGGTCTCCTTTGGCATATTCCTCTGTGACCACTCGGATTTCACCGGCGGTCTCATATTGCATGTTCCCTTTGAATCCACTCGTGTTTCACTGGCGGTCTCCTATGGCATGATCCCTCTGTGTCCACTCGGGTTACATTGGCGGTCTCCTCTGGCTTGTTCCCTCTGGAACCACTCGGGTTTCACTGGCAGTCTCCTCTGGCTTGTTTTCTCTGTGACCACTTGGGTTCCACTGGTGGTCTCCTCTAGCAATTTCCCACTGTGACCACTCGGGTTTTACTGGTGGTCACCTATGGCATGTTTCCTTTGAGACCACTCAGGTGTCACTTTAAATATCCTATGGCATGTTCCCTCTGTGACCACTCGAGTGTCACTGGTGGTCCCCTATGGCATGTTCTCTCTGTGACCACTCGAGTGTCACTGGCGGTCTCCTCTGGGATGTTCTCTTTGTGACTACTCGAGTGTCACTGGTGGTCCCTTCTGGCATGTTCCCCCTGTAACTACTCGAGTGTCACTGGTGGTCTCCTCTGGCATATTTTCTCTGTAACCACTTAGTGTCAATGGTGGTCTCCTCTGGGATGTTCTCTTTGTGACTACTCGAGTGTCACTGTTGGTCTCTTCTGGAATTTTCCCTCTGTGACCACTTGAGTGTCACTGGTGGTCTCCTATGGCATGTTCTCTCTGTGACCACTTGAGTGTTACCTGCGGTCTCCTCTGGCATGTTCCCTCTGTGACCACTCGAGTGTCACTGGCGGTCTCCTCTGGGATGTTCTCTTTGTGACTACTGGAGTGTCACTGGTGGTCTCTTCTGGCATGTTCCCTCTGTAACTACTCGAGTGTCACTGGCGGTCTCATCTGGTATATATCCTCTGTGACCACTCGAGTGCCATTGGCGGTCTCCTCTGGCATTTTCCCTTTGTGACCACACATGTTTCACTGGTGGTCTCCTATGGCATGTTCTCTCTGTGACCACTCAAGTGTCACTGGCGGTCTCTGGCATGTTCCCTTTGTGACCACTCGAGTGTCTCTGGCGGTCTCCTCTGGGATGTTCTCTTTCTAACCACTCGAGTGTCGCTGGTGGTCTCTTCTGGCATGTTTCTTCTGTGAAAACTCAAATGTCACTGGTGTTCTCTTCTGGCATATATCCTCTGTGACCACTCGAGTGTCACTGGCGGTCTCCTCTGGCATGTTCCCTTTGTGACCACTCGTGTTTTACTGGTGGTCTCCTATGGCATGTTCTCTCTGTGACCACTCGAGTGTCACTGGCGGTCTCCTCTGGCATGTTCCCTCTGTGACCACTCGAGTGTCACTGGTGGACTCCTCTGGCATGTTCCCTCTGTGACCACTCGAGTGTCACTGGTGGTCTCATCATGCATGTTCCTTTTGTGACCACTCGAGTGTCACTGGCGGTCTCCTCTGGCATGTTCCCTCTGTGACCACTCGAGTGTCACTGGCGGTCTCCTCTGGCATGTTCCCTCCGTGACCACTCGAGTGTCACTGGTGGTCTCCTATGGCATTTTCTCTCTGTGACCACTCGAGTTTCACTGGCGGTCTCCTCTGGGATGTTCTTTTTGTGACCACTCGAGTGTCACTGGTCGTCTCCTCTGGCATATTTACTCTGTAACCACTCGAGTGTCACTGGCGGTCTCCTCTGGGATGTTCTCTTTGTAACCAATCGAGTTGTACTGGTGGTCTTCTAGCATGTTCACTCTGTAACCACTCGAGTGTCACTGGTGGTCTCTGGCATGCTCCCTCTTGAACACTTGAGTGTTACTGGTTGTCTCCTTTGGTATGTTCCCTCTGTGAAAACTCGAGTGTCACTGGTGGTCTCTTCTGGCATATATCCTCTGTGACCACTGGAGTTTCACTGGTGGTCTTTTGCATGATCGCTCTGTGACCACTCGAGTGTCACTGGTGGTCTCCTATGGCATGTTCTCTCTGTGATCACTCAAGTGTCATTGGTGGTCTTTGGCATGTTTCCTCTGTGACCACTCGAGTGTTACTGGCGGTCACCTCTGGCATGTTCTCTTTGTGAAATTCGAGTGAATCTTGCGGCTTTCTCTGGCATGTTTTCTCTGTGAAATCTCGAGAGAAGCTTGCGGTTTCCTTTGGCATGATGCCTTCGTGACCATTTGAGTGCGGCTGACCATCTCCACTGCATGTTCCTTCTTGAACAGTTGAGTGTGGCTAGTGGTTTCCTCTATCATTCGTAGTCTTGTTCTTTTTCTGAATTAGGAACTGTCTGAATTGTCTTATTTCTGAAGGCCTCGTAACTATGGAAATCAATTTGTACGAGGGCTCAATTGTCTTAATTTTCTATACATTAGCTATTGAAATTTAAAACTTTTTATTAACTTTATTATTTAAAAAAAGTAACACAATACCCTAATTTAATTGTGGTTTTATAGGTCACCAGTCTCCAGATATACTCCGCCTACCATAGTTTATTAGTGTTGTTAGTTGTATTTATCGCCCTTGTAACCAGTAATGCGAGAACTAGAGCGGGCCATCCATATTCCCGTGGCCAGATGGCGCCTCTGCCTCCCAACTGCGCAGTTTGTCTCTGACCTAACTCGATTACAGCTCCGCGTGAAGACAGGGGCCAACTGGCTGTGGGCCGCGCGCGCCGCCCGGTCATGCCTGTTAGTTCGGAGCCGCTCCGCCAGAGGTCCCCACAGCCTGGCTCTCGCCACCGACACTGTGTCTCAGGCTAGAGCCCTCGCATCGCTCCGCAAGAAACTTATTCCGTGTTCTCTCCTGCTCTCGATGTTTCTAACTACCATACAATAAGTGGGTCATCATCATTGGTACATCCTTAACTACTTCCAGCCGGTGGCCGGGTCAGCATACTGAAATGCTTCCATCTTCCTCTGTCACTCTATCTCCTGCACCTCCTAACTATCTGCTCTCCCCACCTCCTCTTGTGTCTTCCTCTTATGGTTAAAATCGTAAAACATAACTCGTGTGCCGAGAAAGGAACGTTTATAGGGTCGTTACCACAACGCCGACAGCTAGAAAACTGCTGTGTACCACAACGCCGAATTACCACAACGTCTAAAAATGATTTTGCGGGGAAGGGGGTCACAGGAGCAAAATGAAAAAAACAACTGAATGAATTTGTGTGCTAACCTTACCTAACGTAACCTTTGTGGTAGTCCTGCAATGACATTTTTCGGCGTTAATGTATTTAGGCGTTGTGGTAATTTGGCGTTGTGGTACACAGCAGTTTTATATCTGTCGGCGTTGTGGTCATTTTTGACATTCGGCGTTATGGTATTCGGCGTTATTGTACGTTCGGCGTTGTGGTGCGTCCCCAACGTTTATCATATATCCTGCACACGTGTTCACTGGGATGAGTAAAGAGACATTACACAACAAAATTATTGACACATAATAATTAATATTCGCATACATATTTTTGAAGCCTTTACTTTATTATAAATTCGAATGGCAATCTTGACCCAAAGTATTTTTTCTCTTGAGTAAACTAAGCTGCTTTAAATACCCCCATTCATTATCTCTCGACGACTCGTTTTTATGTATGGCTTCAAGGAAAGATGAGTTCGCTTTCGGAACAAAAACTGCTCTTTCAGTTCCCTTGCGATGGGATTTATGAAAGGAAAATCTAAATGGGATATTTGAAATTCAATAATAAGTTTAAAATTTTATTTTTATCTGCGATTCAAAGCACATACTGTCTGGAAAAATGAATTTATATATTGTAGGTTTGTAACTGTGCCGTAATATAAAACCTCTGTATCTATGTTATGAAAATCGACATTTTAAAAAAAACAAGTCGGTGCTTTTAAAGAATAGGCATCTAAAGTAGGTACTAAAGTTATAATTTTCGTCATGTAAAGTAGGTACCACAAAACAGCTGTATTTTTATGAATAATCGTGCTTCGAATAAATGGTTTCCGAGTTATTTTAACTCGTTTAGATTGCTGTTGTAATATATTTAACCATTTCTAAAGAACTGTAAATTATGATTTGCTATCTCGCTTACGAAAAGCGAAATTTATGTTAGACTGATGATAATATAATGATATAATGATTATGTACATAATGATAATATAACTTCAGAATAAAACCACGCTGAGGACTCGATGACTTGGGGCAGTCAAGTGCAGCATTTAACGAATAGCAGTCAGGCACTCATCTAGTCACAGGTTGTTGAACGTAGCTGATCAACTGTCAAATCACGAGAGTCATTAAAAAGTAAAGAGCGTTTTTTTTTCTCTGGATATTTTTATTCGAGATATATTGAAACAAAACTTATTTTACAACACAAGTGATACCTTAGCTATTCTTCTATGTAATCTTTCCACAAATTTAAATATTTATCATAGCATAACACCAGATTTTCTATGTATTATGAATACCCAGTTACCGTCAATATGTTGAACCAGTCACAACGTCCTCTTACAGAAAGAACTGAGTCTATCTGTAGTGAAAAGTCTATCCTGTAGGATTATTTCCTCAATCCTTGACAATCCGTCAACTGAAGGTCGACCAGAGCGTTCTTCATCTTGAATATTCGTTCGCCCGCCATTAAACATGACGCAGCATATTCTGGCTGAAGCTTCATTTACCACATCACCATAAACTCGGTCTCGCTGGGGTGAACTGTTTCCCCGTTCAAGAACAAGAAATCTCTTCCTGGGCGGGGTCTCGCAGTTCACAGACTCGCTACGAGCAGGAGACAACCCTTGCTCGCTGCTAGCACAACCTGCTGGAGGATTGGCTGGTCCAGGCCGCGGCGGGCCGGGTTGTACCTTCACCCGGAGCCCCTGATTCATGTAGACTGCCCGTTACATTTGCGTAGACATTCACAACATACACTTCTAAGAACCTTTTGTTCGTCAAAGCCTAGTATCTCAGACATCGCACTAAGACGCGTAGTCAAAAAAACTGGAAAACCTTTTTTTTATAGGGCTCTACGATAGATGTGGGAGAGCAAAGCAGTGCTACACTTTACATTGCAGCTCTAGAAGTTTTATGGTAAGTTGAGATTGCCAATAATAATAAAAAAGACAACGTGAATTATTGAGCACTCAACACGTTCTAGATAACAAAATAAAAGATATTTTCATCGGCTGTATACATCAGGACTAAGTGAACACATACGACCAGTCCTACACATCCAGTTAATTCTATCCTGACCCTTATATCTAATCCCGGTATTTGGGATGGCAAATAAAAACATACCTACAAAGAAGTATGTAAAAATCAGTTTTTATTATAATTTTTCTAAAAACATTTTCCCCCATCTTTAGCGACCATGAAATGGCTCCACATGATGATCCAGTTCCATCTTTGCTATTCTTTACAAATAGCTTTCTTTATTAACAACATTATGCGCGATTTTAAATTTTTATTTGAGACAGTCTGTTCATGAATACGTATAAAAAAGAAAAAAACTGTATAAGTATTGTTATAAAATATAAATCTCAAATTCATACATTTTACATATCATTTAATATTTATCTACTGTGGCTCGGGTTATTTTTTTGATGTGAATTAAATCACGAAGGTAGATACAAAGAGAAAGTGGCTTATAATGTTATCGAGTTAAAAGTTATTCATGGTAATTGATATTTTAGATAAAAATAGGCACAAAGGTATAATTCCGGAAAACGGGTGGGAAAATATTTTTGCAATTTTTTTATCGAACATAACACAACTAAAAGAAACCTTGAATGCAAGAAAATTTCGTCTGTTTACCATTCACAATTGTACACAATAATAAAACGACTGCCAAATGTAGTACATAACCATTATTTTTAGGTAATTTATGCTAATTAAAAATAAAAATTAATGCATAATGCTACTTACGCAATGCAAAACGCAGACTTTTCACTCACAACGTCACAACTCTCACAACTCACAACTTCTTCGTTTGCCGGTACAAGATGTACTAAAATCAGATGTTAAAACAATATGGCGGACAAGAAAGTCAAAGTGACAGTGACGTTAGGAAATTTTTGAAGTGAAAACTTCTTTAGCCGCGTTGAGCGATTTTTGGTAGGGGCATAACATATGGGTTCGCGTCGCCGACATGCTAGTGACGTGTTGCGCCAGACTGGCAACGCGCAGCGGCCTGTGTACATGTATACGCATATATACACTAATACAACAAACAAAGATTTAAGTTTTCACTTCTGTTGACGTCCCCATGACTGGCTATTTTTTTTTTATTTTATTGTCAATCCCGAAAATCCCGGTTTAATAAATTATATCCCGAAATTTTCGGGACTGTAAATGGGCTGGTATCCCGAAATTAGGGATCGCGGTTTCGAATCCTCTATACTTGTCATGAAAGTTCACTGATTCAGTCTCAGCCACAACAATGGATATCAAGTAGATTTTGAAGAAAGAACTGAGACTTCCAGAAAATATGAAATAACTATTTTTGTGCAATAACTTTGCACATTGCATATTTGCACAACAAGTTTGCAATAAATATTTAGGTGAATTATAAAAAAATTTTAGAGTGAACTTTTACGATGGGCGTGCACCATGCAACGAAATTTTCACAGGATGCAAACAAAAATAAGTTACATAAAAATCAAAATTACAAATTTGCTTTCAGATCTTATACTTCAGTTATTTATACTAAATACTGGTCCTTATCATTAAAAAAATATTGTAAATATTAGTGATGTGTTTATGCACTATTTCAAGTATATTTTCAAGTGTATTTATGTAATTTATGTTATGTTACCGTATGTATAACAATGTCAGGTTGCTTGTAAGCTGACGTCACTGGCAGAGTGTGTCTGTGTAAGGTTTAGTAGTCTCCTGGCCGTTTTCATGGGAGTGTTGGTGAGTTTATGTTCCTGTATGTATAATATATTGTCATTATAAATAATTTAATTATTATTTTATAAATAATTAAATTTAAAATATATAAAAAAAACATACAGCGTTTTATTAATTTTCACTATCTCGATTATTTTACTAAATTAAATAATTATTTTCATACACATGTTTATATTAATAATGAACACGGAATATAAATATAAAAACATTTAATTTCATTTAATTTATACTTTATGAACTGTATGTACAAAATAAGCTGCAGTCTTTTTTTTTAATTATTTGCATCAGTAATTAAAGTTAGTTTTTCATTACTACCAAGTATAACTTCTAAACCGCTTACATAAATAAGTACACTCACCCATTTAATTTTTAATTTTGTTTTTTGGTATATAGGCACAAAAATCAACTTGAAATTACGTATTGATGTGTGTGTGTGTGTGTGTGTGTTCAGATATTGTGACGCGAAAGCCAAAAGCAATGTCGGAAGGGAGGCAACTCGGCAGTTGAGGATGGGGCAGGTCTCCGGGTGTCGAACCAGATGCGGGGTCTCGCTGTTTGAGCGTCCCCCTTTCAGCCCGGGCCCTAAGGACCTGTCCACGCCAGGGTAAAGGCATCACAGCTACTGCCGTGCACTCGTGTAATCCACCACTGCAGCAGTTTCTGAGCTATCTCAACAGGTGTCGCGCAGACACGTACATGAAGTGGTCCGAAATGATGTGGCTCAGCGCCACTCCGCCGTCCAGGAAAGGTGTCGTTGAGAAGCATGTGTGGAGTAGCTAGTGGCTGGGACAACACGTGGTTCCTCCAGGACTAACAGCTCTGGTACACTCCGCTAATAGCCGAAGCTGATCGTGCAGACCAGCGACAAGCAAGCAATCACTAGCTGCCTGCGGTGCGAGGGACCCTCTGGCAATCCGGCCTCGCTCAAGTACCACATCCCGCGAAGCGCCATCATACGGCGCGTCACTGCGCCACGAAAGTGCTCCCTCTATAGCGCTGCAGTGACACCTGGATGCTCTAACTGCGCCATGAGTGTGCTCCCTCTATGGTGCTGCAGTGACACCTAGAAGCTCTCCTGACTGCGCCACGAGTGTGCGCCCTCTATGGCGCCGCAGTGACACCTAGATGCTCTAACTGCGCCATGAGTGTGCTCCCTCTATGGCGCTGCAGTGACACCTAGAAGCTCTCCTGACTGCGCCACGAGTGTGCGCCCTCTATGGCGCTGCAGTGACACCTAGATGCTCTAACTGCGCCATGAGTGTGCTCCCTCTATGGCGCTGCAGTGACACCTTGAACCTCTCCTGACTGCACCACGAGTGTGCTCCCTCTATGGCGCTGCAGTGACACATAGATGCTATAACTGCGCCATGAGTGTGCTCCCTCTAAGGCGCTGCAGTGACACCCAGAAGCTCTCCTAACTGCGCCATGAGTCTGCTCCCTCAATGGCGCTGCAGTGACACCTAGAAGCTCTCCTGACTGCACCACGAGTGTGCTCCCTCTATGGCGCTGCAGTGACACCTAGATGCTATAACTGCGCCATGAGTGTGCTCCCTCTAAGGCGCTGCAGTGACACCCAGAAGCTCTCCTAACTGCGCCATGAGTGTGCTCCCTCAATGGCGCTGCAGTGACACCTAGATGCTCCAACTGCGCCATGAGTGTGCTCCCTCTATGGCACTGCAGTGACACCTAGAAGCTCTCCTGACTGCACCACGAGTGTGCTCCCTCTATGGCGCTGCAGTGAAACCTAGATGCTCTAACTGCGCCATGAGTGTGCTCCCTCTATGGCGCTGCAGTGACACCTAGAAGCTCTCCTGACTGCGCCACGAGTGTGCTCCCTCTATGGCGCTGCAGTGACACCTAGATGCTATAACTGCGCCATGAGTGTGCTCCCTCTAAGGCGCTGCAGTGACACCCAGAAGCTCTCCTAACTGCGCCATGAGTGTGCTCCCTCAATGGTGCTGCAGTGACACCTAGAAGCTCTCCTGACTACGCCACGAGTGTGCTCCCTCTATGGCGCTGCAGTGACACCTTGATGCTCTCCTAACTGCGCCACGAGTGTGCGCCCTCTATGGCGCTGCAGTAACACCTAGATGCTCTCCTAACTGCGCCATGAGTGTACTCCCTCTATGGCGCTGCAGTGACACCTAGATGCTCTCCTAACTGCGCCACGAGTGTGCGCCCTCTATGGGGCTGCAGTGATACCTAGATGCTCTCCTAACTGCGCTACGAATGTGCTACCTCTAAGGCACTGCAGTGACACCTAGATGCTCTAACTGCGCCATGAGTGTGCTCCCTCTATGGCGCTGCAGTGACACCTAGAAGCTCTCCTGACTGCGCCACGAGTGTGCTCCCTCTATGGCGCTGCTGTGGCACCTAGATGCTCTAACTGCGCCATGAGTGTGCTCTTTCTATGGCGCTGCAGTAACACCTAGATGCTCTCCTAACTGCGCAACGAGTGTGCTACCTCTATGGCGCTGTAGTGGCACCTAGATGCTCTCCTAATTGCGCTACGAGTGTGCTCCCTCTATGGCGCTGAAGTGGCACCTAATACTCTCCTAACTGCGCTAGGAGTGTGCTCCCTCTATGGCGCTGCAGTGGCACCTAGATGCTCTACTAACTGCGCCACGAGTGTGCTCCCTCTATGGTGCTGCAGTGACATTAAGATGCTCTCCTAACTGCGCTACGAGTGTGCTCCATCTATGGCGATTCAGTGACACCTAGATGCTCTCCTAACTGCGCTACGAGTGTGCTCCCTCTATGGCTCTGCAGTGGCACCGAGATGCTCTCGTAAGTGCGCCACGAGTTTGCTCCCTCTATTGCGCTGCAGTGACACCTAGATGCTCTCCTAACTGCGCTACAAGTGTGCTCCCTCTATGGCGCTGCAGTGACACCTAGATGCTCTCCTAACTGCACTACGAGTTTGCTCCCTCTATGGCGCTGCAGTGTCACCGAGAAGCTAACATAACTGCGCCACGAGTGTGCTCCTTCTATTACGCTGCAGTAGCACCTAGATGCTCTAACTGCGTCAAGAGTGTGCTCCCTCTATGGCGCTGCATTGGCACCTAGATGCTCTATTAACTGCGCCACGAGTGTGCTCCCTCTATGGCGCTGTAGTGTCACCGAGATGCTCTCCTAACTGCGCTACGAGTGTGCTCCCTCTATGGCGATGAAGTGGCACCTAATACTCTCCTAACTGCGCTAGGAGTGTCCTCCCTCTATCGCGCTGCAGTGGCACCTAGATGCTCTACTAACTGCGCCACGAGTGTGCTCCCTCTATGGTGCTGCAGTGACATTAAGATGCTCTCCTAACTGCGCTACGAGTGTGCTCCATCTATGGCGCTGCAGTGACACCTAGATGCTCTCCTAACTGCGCTAGGAGTGTGCTCCCTCTATGGCGCTGCAGTGTCACCGAGATGCTCTCGTAACTGCGCCACGAGTGTGCTCCTTCTATTGCGCTGCAGTGGCACCTACATGCTCTAACTGCACCATGAGTGTGCTCCCTCTATGGTGCTGCAGTGGCACCTATATGCTCTAATTGCGCCACAAGTGTGCTCCATCTATGGCGCTGCAGTGACACCTAGATGCTCTAACTGCGCCACGAGTGTGCGCCCTCTATGGCGCTGCAGTGACACCTAGATGCTCTCCTAACTGCGCTACGAGTGTGCTCCCTCTATGGCGATGCAGTGGCACCTAGATGCTCTCCTAACTGCGCTACGAGTGTGCTCCCTCTATGGCGCTGCAATGGCACCTAGATGCTCTCCTAACTGCGCCACGTTTGTGCTCCCTTTATGGCACTGCAGTGACAACTAGATGCTCTCCTAACTGCGCTACAGTTTTCACCCTCTATGGCGCTGCAGTGATACCTAGATGCTCTTCTAACTGCGCTACGAGTGTGCTCCCTCTATGGCGCTGTAGTGGCACCTAGATGCTCTCGTTACTGCGCCACGAGTGTGCTCCCTCTATGGCGCTGCAGTGACACCTAGATGCTCTCCTAATAGCGCTACGGGTGTGCTCCCTATATGGCGCTGCAGTGGCACCTATTTACTCTCCTAACTGCGCTTAGAGTGTGCTTCCTCTATGACGCTGCAGTGGCACCTAGATGCTCTCCTAACTGTGCTACGAGTGTGCTCCCTCTATGGCGCTGCAGTGGCACCTAGATGCTCTCCTAACTGCGCTACGAGTGTGCTCCATCATAGGCGCTGCAGAGACACCTAGATGCTCTTCTAACTGCGCTACGAGTGTGCTCCCTCTATGGCGCTGCAATGGCACCTAGATGCTCTCCTAACTGCGCTACGAGTGAGCTTCCTCTATGGCGCTGCAGTGGCACCTAGATGCTCTCGTAACTGCGCCACGAGTGTGCTCCCTCTAAGGCGCTGCAGAGACACCTAGATGCTCTCCTTACTGCGCTACGAGTGTGCTCCCTCTATTTTGCTGCAGTGGCACCTAGATGCTCTCCTTACTGCGCTACGAGTGTGCTCCCTCTATGGCGCAGCATTGATACCTAGTTGCTCTCCTAACTGCGCTACGAGTGTGCTCCCATTATGGCGATGCAGTGACACCTATATGCTCTCCTAACTGCGCTACGAGTGTGCTCCCTCTATGGCGATGCAGTGGCACCTAGATGCTCTCCTAACTGCGCTACGAGTGTGCTCCCTCTATGGCGCTGCAATGGCACCTAGATGCTCTCCTAACTGCGCCACGTTTGTGCTCCCTTTATGGCACTGCAGTGACAACTAGATGCTCTCCTAACTGCGCTACAAGTGTTCACCCTCTATGGCGCTGCAGTGATACCTAGATGCTCTTCTAACTGCGCTACGAGTGTGCTCCCTCTATGGCGCTGTAGTGGCACCTAGATGCTCTCGTTACTGCGCCACGAGTGTGCTCCCTCTATGGCGCTGCAGTGACACCTAGATGCTCTCCTAATAGCGCTACGGGTGTGCTCCCTATATGGCGCTGCAGTGGCACCTATTTACTCTCCTAACTGCGCTTAGAGTGTGCTTCCTCTATGACGCTGCAGTGGCACCTAGATGCTCTCCTAACTGTGCTACGAGTGTGCTCCCTCTATGGCGCTGCAGTGGCACCTAGATGCTCTCCTAACTGCGCTACGAGTGTGCTCCATCTATGGCGCTGCAGAGACACCTAGATGCTCTTCTAACTGCGCTACGAGTGTGCTCCCTCTATGGCGCTGCAATGGCACCTAGATGCTCTCCTAACTGCGCTACGAGTGAGCTTCCTCTATGGCGCTGCAGTGGCACCTAGATGCTCTCGTAACTGCGCCACGAGTGTGCTCCCTCTAAGGCGCTGCAGAGACACCTAGATGCTCTCCTTACTGCGCTACGAGTGTGCTCCCTCTATTTTGCTGCAGTGGCACCTAGATGCTCTCCTTACTGCGCTACGAGTGTGCTCCCTCTATGGCGCAGCATTGATACCTAGTTGCTCTCCTAACTGCGCTACGAGTGTGCTCTCATTATGGCGCTGCAGTGGCACCCTATGCTCTCGTAACTGCGCCACAAGTGTGCTCCCTCTTTGGCGCTGAATTGGCACATAGATGCTCTCGTATCTGCGCTACGAGTGTGCTCCCTCTATGGCGCTGTAGTGGCACCTAGATGATCTCCTAACTGCGCTACGAGTGTGCTCCATCTATGGCGATTCAGTGACACCTAGATGCTCTCCTAACTGCGCAACGAGTGTGCTACCTCTATGGCGCTGTAGTGGCACCTAGATGCTCTCCTAATTGCGCTACGAGTGTGCTCCCTCTATGGCGCTGAAGTGGCACCTAATACTCTCCTAACTGCGCTAGGAGTGTGCTCCCTCTATAGCGCTGCAGTGGCACCTAGATGCTCTACTAACTGCGCCACGAGTGTGCTCCCTCTATGGTGCTGCAGTGACATTTAGATGCTCTCCTAACTGCGCTAGAGTGTGCTCCATCTATGGCGCTGCAGTGGCACCTAGATGCTCTCCTGACTGCGCTACGAGTGTGCTCCCTCTATGGCGCTGCAGTGGCACCTAGATGCTCTCCTGACTGCGCTACGAGTGTGCTCCCTCTATGGCGCTGCAGTGACACCTAGATGCTCTCCTAACTGCGCTACGAGTGTGCTCCCTCTATGGCGCTGCAGTGGCACCTAGATGCTCTCCTGACTGCGCTACGAGTGTGCTCCCTCTATGGCGCTGCAGTGGCACCTAGATGCTCTCCTGACTGCGCTACGAGTGTGCTCCCTCTATGGCTCTGCAGTGGCACCGAGATGCTCTCGTAAGTGCGCCACGAGTGTGCTCCCTCTATTGCGCTGCAGTGACACCTAGATGCTCTCCTAACTGCGCTACGAGTGTGCTCCCTCTATGGCACTGCAGTGACACCTAGATGCTCTCCTAACTGCACTACGAGTGTGCTCCCTCTATGGCGCTGCAGTGTCACCGAGAAGCTCTCATAACTGCGCCACGAGTGTGCTCCTTCTATTACGCTGCAGTAGCACCTAGATGCTCTAACTGCGTCATGAGTAAGCTCCCTCTATGGCGCTGCATTGGCACCTAGATGCTCTACTAACTGCGCCACGAGTGTGCTCCCTCTATGGAGCTGTAGTGTCACCGAGATGCTCTCCTAACTGCGCTACGAGTGTGCTCCCTCTATGGCGCTGCAGTGACACCTAGATGCTCTCCTAACTGCGCTACGAGTGTGCTCCATCTATGGCGATTCAGTGACACCTAGATGCTCTACTAACTGCGCTACGAGTGTGCTCCCTCTATGGCTCTGCAGTGGCACCGAGATGCTCTATTAACTGCGCCACGAGTGTGCTCCCTCTATGGTGCTGCAGTGACATTTAGATGCTCTCCTAACTGCGCTACGAGTGTGCTCCATCTATGGCGATTCAGTGACACCTAGAGGCTCTCCTAACTGCGCCACGAGTGTGCTCCCTCTATGGAGCTGTAGTGTCACCGAGATGCCCTCCTAACTGCGCTACGAGTGTGCTCCCTCTATGGCGCTGCAGTGACACCTAGATGCTCTCCTAACTGCGCTAGGAGTGTGCTCCCTCTATGGCGCTGCAGTGTCACCGAGATGCTCTCGTAACTGCGCCACGAGTGTGCTCCTTCTATTGTGCTGCAGTGGCACCTACATGCTCTAACTGCACCATGAGTGTGCTCCCTCTATGGTGCTGCAGTGGCACCTATATGCTATAATTGCGCCAAAAGTGTGCTCCCTCTATGGCGCTGCAGTGACACCTAGATGCTCTAACTGCGCCATAAGTGTGCTCCCTCTATAGCGCTGCAGTGGCACCAAGATGCTCTCTTAACTGCGCCACGAGTGTGCGCCCTCTATGGCGCTGCAGTGACACCTAGATGCTCTCCTGACTGCGCTACGAGTGTGCTCCCTCTATGGCGCTGCAATGCCACCTAGATGCTCTCCTGACTGCGCTACGAGTGTGCTCCTTCTATGGCGCTGCAGTGGCACCTAGATGCTCTCCTGACTGCGCTACGAGTGTGCTCCCTCTATGGCGCTGCAGTGGCACCTAGATGCTCTCCTGACTGCGCTACGAGTGTGCTCCCTCTATGGCGCTGCAGTGACACCTAGATGCTCTCCTAACTGCGCTACGAGTGTGCTCCCTCTATGGCGCTGCAGTGGCACCTAGATGCTCTCCTGACTGCGCTACGAGTGTGCTCCCTCTATGGCGCTGCAGTGGCACCTAGATGCTCTCCTGACTGCGCTACGAGTGTGCTCCCTCTATGGCGCTGCAGTGGCACCTAGATGCTCTCCTGACTGCGCTACGAGTGTGCTCCCTCTATGGCGCTGCAGTGACACCTAGATGCTCTCCTAACTGCGCTACGAGTGTGCTCCCTCTATGGCGCTGCAGTGGCACCTAGATGCTCTCCTGACTGCGCTACGAGTGTGCTCCCTCTATGGCGCTGCAGTGGCACCTAGATGCTCTCCTGACTGCGCTACGAGTGTGCTCCCTCTATGGCGCTGCAGTGACACCTAGATGCTCTCCTAACTGCGCTACGAGTGTGCTCCCTGTATGGCGCTGCAGTGGCACCTAGATGCTCTCCTGACTGCGCTACGAGTGTGCTCCCTCTATGGCGCTGCAGTGGCACCTAGATGCTCTCCTGACTGCGCTACGAGTGTGCTCCCTCTATGGCGCTGCAGTGGCACCTAGATGCTCTCCTGACTGCGCTACGAGTGTGCTCCCTCTATGGCGCTGCAATGCCACCTAGATGCTCTCCTAACTGCGCCACGTTTGTGCTCCCTTTATGGCACTGCAGTGACAACTAGATGCTCTCCTAACTGCGCTACAAGTGTTCACCCTCTATGGCGCTGCAGTGATACCTAGATGCTCTTCTAACTGCGCTACGAGTGTGCTCCCTCTATGGCGCTGTAGTGGCACCTAGATGCTCTCGTTACTGCGCCACGAGTGTGCTCCCTCTATGGCGCTGCAGTGACACCAAGATGCTCTCCTAATAGCGCTACGAGTGTGCTCCCTATATGGCGCTGCAGTGGCACCTATTTACTCTCCTAACTCCGCTTAGAGTGTGCTCCCTCTATGACGCTGCAGTGGCACCTAGATGCTCTCCTAACTGTGCTACGAGTGTGCTCCCTCTATGGCGCTGCAGTGGCACCTAGATGCTCTCCTAACTGCGCTACGAGTGTGCTCCGACTATGGCGCTGCAGAGACACCTAGATGCTCTTCTAACTGCGCTACGAGTGTGCTCCCTCTATGGCGCTGCAATGGCACCTAGATGCTCTACTAACTGCGCTACGAGTGAGCTTCCTCTATGGCGCTGCAGTGAAACCTAGATGCTCTCCTAAATGCGCTACGAGTGTGCTCCCTCTATGGCGCTGCAGTGGCACCTAGATGCTCTCGTAACTGCGCCACGAGTGTGCTCCCTCTAAGGCGCTGCAGAAACACCTAGATGCTCTCCTTACTGCGCTACGAGTGTGCTCCCTCTATTTTGCTGCAGTGGCACCTAGATGCTCTCCTAACTGCGCTACGAGTGTGCTCCCTCTATGGCGCTGCAATGATACCTAGTTGCTCTCCTAACTGCGCTACGAGTGTGCTCCCATTATGGCGATGCAGTGACACCTATATGCTCTCCTATCTGCGCTACGAGTGTGCTCCCTGTATGGCGCTGCAGTGGCACCCTATGCTCTCGTAACTGCGCCACGAGTGTGCTCCCTCTTTGGCGCTGAATTGGCACATAGATGCTCTTGTATCTGCGCTACGAGTGTGCTCCCTCTATGGCGCTGTAGTGGCACTTAGATGCTCTCCTAACTGCGCTACGAGTGTGCTCCCTCTATGGCGCTGCAGTGACACCTAGATGCTCTCCTAATAGCGCTACGAGTGTGCTCCCTATATGGCGCTGCAGTGGCACCTAGATGCTCTCCTAACTGCGCTTCGAGTGTGCTCCCTCTATGACGCTGCAGTGGCACCTAGATGCTCTCCTAACTGTGCTACGAGTGTGCTCCCTCTATGGCGCTTCAGTGGCACCTAGATGATCTCCTAACTGCGCTACGAGTGTGCTCCATCTATGGCGCTGCAGAGACACCTAGATGCTCTCCTAACTGCGCTACGAGTGTGCTTCCTTTAAGGCGCTGCAATGGCACCTAGATGCTCTCCTAATTGCGCTACGAGTGTGCTCCCTCTATGGCGCTGCAGTGGCACCTAGATGATCTCCTAACTGCGCTACGAGTGTGCTCCATCTATGGCGCTGCAGAGACACCTAGATGCTCTCCTAACTGCGCTACGAGTGTGCTCCCTCTATGGGGCGGCAATGGCACCTAGATGCTCTCCTAACTGCGCTACGAGTGAGCTTCCTCTATGGCGCTGCAGTGACACCTAGATGCTCTCCTAAATGCGCTACGAGTGTGCTCCCTCTATGGCGCTGCAGTGGCACCTAGATGCTCTCGTAACTGCGCCACGAGTGTGCTCCCTCTAAGGCGCTGCAGTGTCACCTAGATGCTCTCCTTACTGCGCTACGAATGTGCTCCCTCTATTTTGCTGCAGTGGCACCTAGATGCTCTCCTAACTGCGCTACGAGTGTGCTCCCTCTAGGGCGCTGCAGTGACACCTAGATGCTCTCCTAACTGCGCTACGAGTGTACTCCCTCTATGGCGATGCAGTGGCTTCTATATGCTCTCCTAACTGCGCTACGAGTGTGCTCCCTGTATGGCGCTGCAGTGGCACCCTATGCTCTCGTAACTGTGCTACGAGTGTGCTCCCTCTATGGCGCTGAAGTGACACCTAGATGCTCGCGTATCTGCGCTACGAGTGTGCTCCCTCTATGGCGCTGTAGTGGCACTTAGATGCTTTCCTAACTGCGCTACGAGTGTGTTCCTTCTATGGCGCTGCAGTGACACCTGGATGCTCTCCTAACTGCGCTACGAGTGTGCTCCTTCTATAGCGCTGCAGTGGTACCTAGATGCTCTCCTAACTGCGCTACGAGTGTGCTCCCTCTATGGCGCTGCAGTGGCACCTAGATGCCTTCCTAACTGTGCTACGAGTGTGCTTCCTCTATGGCGCTGCAGTGGCACCTGATGCTCTCCTCACTGCGCTAAGAGTGTGCTCCCTCTATGGCGCTGCAGTGACACCTATTGCTCTCCCGGGCCCTAAGGACCTGTCCACGCCAGGGTAGAGGCATCACAGCTACTGCCGCGCCTTCGTGTGTTCCACCACTGCAGCAGTTTCTGAGCTATCTCAACAGGTGTCGCGCAGACACGTACATGAAGTGGTCCGAAATGATGTGGCTCAGCGCCACTCCGCCGTCCAGGAAAGGTGTCGTTGAGAAGCATGTGTGGAGTAGCTAGTGGCTGGGACAACACGTGGTTCCTCCAGGACTAACAGCTCTGGTACACTCCGCTAATAGCCAAAGCTGAACGTGCAGACCAGCGACAAGCAAGCAATCACTAGCTGCCTGCGGTGCGAGGGACCCTCTGGCAATCCGGCCTCGCTCAAGTACCACGTATCGCGGAGCGCCATCATACTGCGCGTCACTGCGCCACGAGTGTGCTCCCTCTATAGCGCTGCAGTGACACCTAGATGATCTCACTGCGCCATGAGTGTGCTCCCTCTATCGCGCTGCAGTGACACCTAGATGCTCTAACTGCGTCATGAGTGTGCTTCCTCTATGGCGCTGCAGTGACACCTAGAAGCTCTCCTGACTGCGCCACTTTTGTGCGCCCTCTATGGCGCTGCAGTGACACCTAAAAGCTCTAACTGCGCCATGAGTGTGCTCCCTCTATGGCGCTGCAGTGACACCTAGAAGCTCTCCTAACTGCGCCACGAGTGTGCGCCCTCTATGGCGCTGCAGTGAAACCTAGATGTTCTATCTGCGTCAAAAGTGTGCTCCCTCTATTGAGCTATAGTGACACCTAGAAGCTCTCCTGACTGCGCCACTAGTGTGCGGCCTCTATGGCGCTGCAGTGGCACCGAGATGCTCTCCTGACTGCGCTACGAGAGTGCTCCCTATATGGCGCTGAAGTGACACCTAGAAGCTCTCCTGACTGCGCCACGAGTGTGCGCCCTCTATGGCGCTGCAGTGACGCCTAGATGCTCTACTAACTGCGCCATGAGTGTGCTCCCTCTATGGCGCTGCAGTGACACCTAGAAGATCTCCTAACTGCGCCATGAGTTTGCGCTCTCTATGGCGCTGCAGTGACACCTAGATGCTCTAACTGCGCAATGAGTGTGCTCCCTCTATGGCGCTGCAGTGACACCTAGATCCTCCCCTGACTGCGCCACTAGTGTGCGGCCTCTATGGCGCTGCATAGACACCTAGATGCTCTAACTGCGCCATGAGTGTGCTCCCTCTATGGCGCTGCAGTGTCACCTAGATGCTCTCCTAACTGCGCCACGAGTGTGCGCCCTCTATGGCGCTGCAGTGACACCTAGATGCTCTCCTAACTTCGCCACGAATGTGCTCCCTCTATGGCGCTGCAGTGACACCTAGATGCTCTCCTAATTGCGCCACGAGTGTGCTCCCTCTATGGCGCTGCAGTGGCACCTAGATGCTCTCCTAACTGTGCTACGAGTTTGCTCTCTCTATGGCGCTGCAGTGGCACCTAGATGCTCTCCTAACTGCGCTACGAATGTGCTCCCTCTATGGCGCTGCAGTGACACCTAGATGCTCTCTTAACTGCGCTAAGAGAGTGCTCCCTCTATGGCGCTGCAATGGCACCTAGATGCTCTCCTAACTAGGCTACGAGTGATCTTCCTCTATGGCGCTGCAGTGACACCTAGATACTCTCCTAACTGCGCTACGAGTGTGCTCCCTCTATGGCGCTGCAGTGACACCTAGATGCTCTCCTGACTGCGCTACGAGAGTGCTCCGTATGGCGCTGCAATGGCACCTAGATGCTCTTCTAACTAGGTTACGAGTGAGCTTCCTCTATGGCGAAGCAGTGACACCTAGATGCTCTCATAACAGCGCTACGAGTGAGTTCCATCTATGGCGCTGCAGTGACACCTTGATGCTCTCCTAACTGCGCCACGAGTGTGCGCCATCTATGGCGCTGCAGTAACACCTAGATACTCTTCTAACTGCGCTACGAGTGTGCTTCCTCTATGGCGCTGCAGTGACACCTAGATTTTCTCCTAATTACGCTACGAGTGTGCACCCTCTATGGCGCTGCAGTGGCACAAATATTCTCTCGTAACTGCGCCACAAGTGTGCTCCCTCTATGGCGCTGCAGTGACACCTAGATGCTCTCCTAACTGCGCCACGAGTGTGCTCCCTCTATGGCGCTGCAGTGACACCTAGATGCTCTCCTAATTGCGCTTCGTGTGTGCTTCCTATATGGCGCTGCAGTGGCACCTAGTTGCTCTCCTAACTGAGCTTCGAATGTGCTTCCTCTATGGCGCTGCAGTGGCACCTAGATGCTCTCCTAACTGTGCTACGAGTGTGCTCCCTCTATGGTGCTGCAGTGGCATCTAGATGCTCTCTTAACTGCGCTACGAGAGTGCTCCCTCTATGGCGCTGCAATGGCACCTAGATGCTCTCCTAACTGGGCTACGAGTGAGCTTCCTCTATGGCGCTGCAGTGACACATAGATGCTCTCCTAACAGCGCTACGAGTGTGCTCCCTCTATGGCGCTGCAGTGACACCTAGATGCTCTCCTAACTGCGCTACGAGTGAGCTCCCTCTATGGCGCTGCAGTGACACCTTGATGCTCTCCTAACTGCGCCACGGGTGTGCGCCATCTATGGCGCTGCAGTGACACCTAGATACTCTTCTAACTGCGCTACGAGTGTGCTTCCTCTATGGCGCTGCAGTGACACCTAGATTTTCTCCTAATTACGCTACGAGTGTGCACCCTCTATGGCGCTGCAGTGACACAAATATTCTCTCGTAACTGCGCCACAAGTGTGCTCCCTCTATGGCGCTGCAGTGACACCTAGATGCTCTCCTAACTGCGCCACGAGTGTGCTCCCTCTATGGCGCTGCAGTGACACCTAGATGCTCTCCTAACTGCACTACGAGTGTGCTCCCTCTATGGCGCTGCAGTGTCACCGTGGTGCTCTCATAAATGCGCCACGAGTGTGCACATTCAATTACGCTGCTGTAGCACCTAGATGCTCTTTCTGCGCCATGAGTGTGCTCCCTCTATGGCACTGCAGTGGCACCTAGATGCTCTAACTGCGCCACAAGTGTGCTCCCTATATGGCGCTGCAGTGACACCTAGATGCTCTAACTGCGCCATGAGTGTGCTCCCTCTATAGCGCTACAGTGGCACCTAGATGCTCTTCTAACTGCGCCACTAGTGTGCGCCCTCTATGGCGCTGCAGTGTCACCTAGATGCTCTCCTAACTGCGCTACAAGTGTGCTCCCTCTATGGAGCTGCAGTGGCACCTAGAAACTTCCTAACTGCGCTACGAGTGTGCTCCCTCTATGGCGCTGCAGTGGCTCCTAGATGCTCTCGTAACTGCGCAATGAGTGTGCTCCCTCTATGGCGCTGCAGTGACACCTAGATGCTCTCCTAATTGCGCTTCGTGTGTGCTTCCTATATGGCGCTGCAGTGGCACATAGTTGCTCTCCTAACTGAGCTTCGAATGTGCTTCCTCTATGGCGCTGCAGTGGCACCTACATGCTCTCCTAACTGTGCTACGAGTGTGCTCCCTCTATGGTGGTGCAGTGGCACCTAGATGCTCTCTTAACTGCGCTACGAGAGTGCTCCCTCTATGGCGCTGCAATGGCACCTAGATGCTCTCCTAACTGGGCTACGAGTGAGCTTCCTCTATGGCGCTGCAGTGACACATAGATGCTCTCCTAACAGCGCTACGAGTGTGCTCCCTTTATGGCGCTGCAGTGACACCTAGATGCTCTCCTAACTGCGTCACGAGTGTGCGCCATCATTGGTGCTGCAGTGACACCTAGATTCTCTCCTAACTTCGCCACGATTGTGCTCCCTCTATGGCGTTGCATTGACACCTAGTAGCTTTCCTAACTGCGCTACAAGTGTGCTCTCTCTATGGCGCTGCAGTGGCACCTAGATGCTCTCCTAACTGCGCTATGAGTGTGCTTTCTCTATGGCGCTGCAGTTGTACCTAGATGCTCTCCTAACTGCGCTACGAGTGTACTCCTTTTATGGCGCTGCAGTTTCACCTAGTTGCTCTCCTAACTGCGCTACGAGTGTGCTCCCTCTATGGCGCTGCAGTGACACCTAGATGCTCTAACTGCGCCATGAGTGTGCTCCCTCTATGGCGCTGCAGTGACACCTAGATGCTCTCCTAACTGCGCTACGATTGTGCTCCCTCTATGGCGCTGCAGTGACACCTAGATGCTCTAACTGCGCCATGAGTGTGCTCCCTCTATGGCGCTGCAGTGGCTCCTAGATGCTCTAACTGCGCCATGAGTGTGCTCCCTCTATGGCGCTGCAGTGACAACTAGATGCTCTCCTAACTGCGCTACGAGTGTGCACCCTCTATGGCGCTGTAGTGGCACCTAGATGCTCTCCTAACTGCGCTACGAGTGTGCTCCCTCTATGGCGCTGCAGTAACATCTAGATGCTCTAACTTCGCCATGAGTGTGCTCCCTCTAAGGCGCTGCAGTGACACCTAGATGCTCTCCTAACTGCGCTAGAATGTGCTCCCTCTATGGCGCTGCAGTGACACCTAGATGCTCTAACTGCGCCATGAGTGTGCTCACTCTATGGCGCTGCAGTGGCACATAGATGCTCTTCTTACTGCGCTAGGAGTGTGCTCCCTCTATGGCGCTGCAGTGACACCTAGATGCTCTAACTGCGCCATGAGTGTGCTCCCTCTATGGCGCTGCAGTGACACCTAGATGCTCTCCAAACTGCGCTACGATTGTGCTTCCTCTATGGCGCTGTAGTGGCACCTAGATGCTTTCTTAAATGCGCTACGAGTGTGCTTACTCTATGGCACTGCAGTGACACCTAGATGCTCTAACTGCGCCATGAGTGTGCTCCCTCTATAGCGCTTCAGTGACACTTAGATGCTCTCCTAACTGCCGCGAGTGTGCTCCCTCTATGGCGCTGCAGTGACACCTAGATGCTCTCCTTACTGCGCTACGAGTGTGCTCTCTCTATGGCGCTGCAGTGACACCTTGATAATTTCCTTACTGCGCTACGAGTGTGCTCCCTCTATGGCGCTGCAGAGACACCTAGATGCTCTCCTAACTGCGCTACGAGTGTGCCTCTCTATGGCGCTGCAGTGGCACCTAGATGCACTCATAATTGCGCTACGAGTGTGCTCCCTCTATATCGCTGCAGTGGCACCTAGATGCTCTCCTAACTGCGCTACGAGTGTGCACCCTGTATGGCGCTGCAGTGGCACCCTATGCTCTCGTAACTGCGCCACGAGTGTGCTCCCTCTATGGCGCTGAAGTGGCACCTAGATACTCTCGTATCTGCGCTACGAGTGTGCTCCCTCTATGGCGCTGTAGTGGCACTTAGATGCTCTCCTAACTGAGCTACGAGTGTACTCCCTCTATGGCGCTGCATTGACACCTAGATGCTATTTCTGCGCCATTAGTGTGCTCCCTCTATGACGCTGCAGTGGCACCTAGATGCTCTAACTGTGCAACAAGTGTGCTCCCTCTATGGCGCTGCAGTGACACCTAGATGCTCTAACTGCGCCAAGAGTGTGCTCTCTCTATAGCGCTGCAGTGGCACCTAGATGCTCTCCTAACTGCGCCACGAGTGTGCGCCCTCTATGGCGCTGCAGTGACACCTAGATGCTCTCCTAACTGCGCTACGAGTGTGCTCCCTCTATGGAGCTGCAGGGGCACATAGATGCTCCTAACTGCGCTACGAGTGTGCTCCCTTTATGGCGCTGCAATAGCACCTAGATCTTCTAACTGCGCCATGAATGTGCTCCCTCTATTGGGCTGCAGTGACACCTAGATGCTCTATCAGCGCCATGAGTGTGCTCCCTCCATTGCGCTGCAGTGGCACCTAGATGTTCTAACTGCGCCAATAGTGTGATATCTATGGCGCTGCAGTGACATCTAGATGCTCTAACTGCGCCATGAGTGTGCTCCCTCTATGGCGCTGCAGTGGCACCTAGATACTCTCCTAACTGCGCCACGAGTGTGCGCCCTCTATGGCGCTGCAGTGACACCTAGATGCTCTCCTAACTGCGCTACGCGTGTGCTTTCTCTATGGCGCTGCAGTGGCACCTAGATGCTCTCCTAACTGCGCTACGGGTGTGCTCTCTCTATGGCGCTGCAGTGGCACCTAGATGCTCTAACTGCGCCATGAGTGTGCTCCCTCTATGGCGCTGCAGTGACACCTAGATGCTCTCCTAACTTCGCCACGATTGTGCTCCCTCTATGGCGCTGCAATGACACCTAGATGCTCTCCAAACTGCGCTACGAGTGTGCTCCCTCTATGGCGCTGCAGTGGCAACTAGATGCTCTCGTAACTGCGCCACGAGTGTGCTCCCTCTATGTCGCTGCAGTGACACCTAGATAATCTCCTAACTGCGCTACGAGTGAGCTCCCTCTATAACGCTGCAGTGACACCTAGATGCTCTTCTAACTGCGCCATGAGTGTGCTCCCTCTATGGCGCTGCAGTGACACCTAGATGCTCTAACTGCGCCATGAGTGTGCTCCCTCTATGGCGCTGCAGTGACACCTAGATGCTCTCCTGACTGCGCTACGAGTGTGCTCCCTCTATGGCGCTGCAGTGACACCTAGATGCTCTCCTAACTGCGCTACGAGTGTGCTCCCTCTATGGCGCTGCAGTGGCACCTAGATGCACTCCTAACTGCGCTACGAGTGTTCTCCCTCTATGGCGCTGCAGTGGCACCTAGATGCTAGCCTAACTGCGCTACAAGTGTGCTCCCTTTATGGCACTGCAGTGGCACCTTATGCTCTCCTAACTGCGCTACAAGTGTGCTCCCTCTATGGCGCTGCAGTGGCACCTAGATGCTCTCCTGACTGCGCTACGAGTGTGCTCCCTCTATGGCGCTGCAGTGACACCTAGATGCTCTCCTAACTGCGCTACGAGTGTGCACCCTCTATGGCGCTGCAGTCGCACCTAGATGCACTCCTAACTGCGCTACGAGTGTGCTTACTCTATGGCGCTGCAGTGACACCTAGATGCTCTAACTGCGCAATGAGTGTGCTCCCTCTATGGCGCTGCAGTGACACCTAGATGCTCTCCAAACTGCGCTACCAGTTTGCTCCCTCTATGGTGCTGCAGTGGCACCTAGATGGTCTCCTAAATGCGCTACGAGTGTGCTCACTCTATGGCGCTGCAGTGACACCTAGATGCTCTAACTGCGCCATGAGTGTGCTCCCTCTATGGCGCTGCAGTGACACCTAGATGCTCTCCTAACTGCCGCGAGTGTGCTCCCTCTATGGCGCTGCAGTGACACCTAGATGCTCTAACTGCGCCATGAGTGTGCTCCCTCTATGGCGCTGCAGTGACACCTAGAAGCTCTCCTAACTGCGCAACGAGTGTGCTACCTCTATGGCGCTGCAATGGCACCTAGATGCTCTCCTAACTGTGCTACGAGTGTGCTCACTCTATAGCGCTGCAGTGACACCTAGATGCTCTAACTGCGCCATGAGTGTGATCTCTCTATGGCGCTGCAGTGACACCTAGATGCTCTAACTGCGCCATAAGTGTGCTGCCTCTTTAGCGCTGCAGTGACACCTAGATGCTCTCCTAACTGCGCCACGATTGTGCGCCATCTATGGCGCTGCAGTGACACCTAGATGCTCTAACTGCGCAATGAGTGTGCTCCCTCTATGGCGCTGCAGTGACACCTAGATGCTCTCCAAACTGCGCTACGAGTTTGCTCCCTCTATGGCGCTGCAGTGGCACCTAGATGCTTTCTTAAATGCGCTACTAGTGTGCTCACTCTATGGCGCTGCAGTGACACCTAGATGCTCTAACTGCGCCATGAGTGTGCTCCCTCTATGGCGCTGCAGTGACACCTAGAGGCTCTCCTAACTGCCGCGAGTGTGCTCCCTCTATGGCTCTGCAGTGACACCTAGATGCTCTAACTGCGCCATGAGTGTGCTTCCTCTATGGCGCTGCAGTGACACCTGGAAGCTCTCCTAACTGCGCAACGATTGTGCTACCTCTATGGCGCTGCAATGGCACCTAGATGCTCTCCTAACTGCGCTACGAGTCTGCTCCCTCTATGGCGCTGCAGTGGCACCTAGATGCTCTCCTAACTGCGCCACAAGTGTGCTCCCTCTATGGCGCTGCAGTGACTCCTAGATGCTCTCCTAACTGCGCTACGAGTGTGCTTCTACTATGGCGCTGTAGTGACACCTAGATTTTCTCCTAATTGCGCTTCGAGTGTGCTCCCTCTATGGCGCTGCAGTAGCACAAAGATTCTCTCGTAATTGCGCCACGAGTGTGCTCCCTCTATGGCGCTGCAGTGACACCTAGATGCTCTCCTAACTGCGCTACGAGTGTGCTCCCTCTATGGCGCTTCAGTTACACCTAGATGCTCTCCTAACTGCGCTACGAGTGTGCTCCCTCTATGGCGCTGCAGTTACACCTAGATGCTCTCCTAACTGCGCTACGAGTGTGCTCCCTCTGTGTCGCTGCAGTGTCACCGAGATGCTCTCATAAATGCGCCACGAGTGTGCACCTTCAATTGCGCTGCTGTGGCACCTAGATGCTCTTTCTGCTCCATGAGTGTGCTCCCTCTATGGCACTGCAGTGACACCTAGATGCTCTAACTGCGCTACAAGTGTGCTCCCTCTATGGCGCTGCAGTGACACCTAGATGCTCTAACTGCGCCATGAGTGTGCTCCATCTATAGCGCTACAGTGGCACCTAGATGCTCTCCTAACTGCGCCACGAGTGTGCTCCCTCTATGGCGCTGCAGTGGCACCTAGATGCTCTCCTAACTGCGCCACGAGAGTGCTGCCTTAATGGCGCTGCAGTGACACCTAGATGCTCTCCTTACTGCGCCACGTTTGTGCTCCCTCTATGGCGCTGCAGTGACACCTAGACGCTTTTCTAACTGCGCTACGAATGTGCTCCCTCTATGGCGCTGCAGTGACACCTAGATGCTCTCCTAACTGCGCTACGTATGTGCTCCTTCTATGGCGCTGCAGTGGCACCTTGATGATCTCGTAACTGCGCTACGAGTGTGCTCCCTCTATGGCGCTGCAGTGACACCTAGATGCTCTCCTGACTGCGCTACGAGAGTGCTCCGTATGGCGCTGCAATGGCACCTAGATGCTCTTCTAACTAGGTTACGAGTGAGCTTCCTCTATGGCGAAGCAGTGACACCTAGATGCTCTCATAACAGCGCTACGAGTGAGTTCCATCTATGGCGCTGCAGTGACACCTTGATGCTCTCCTAACTGCGCCACGAGTGTGCGCCATCTATGGCGCTGCAGTAACACCTAGATACTCTTCTAACTGCGCTACGAGTGTGCTTCCTCTATGGCGCTGCAGTGACACCTAGATTTTCTCCTAATTACGCTACGAGTGTGCACCCTCTATGGCGCTGCAGTGGCACAAATATTCTCTCGTAACTGCGCCACAAGTGTGCTCCCTCTATGGCGCTGCAGTGACACCTAGATGCTCTCCTAACTGCGCCACGAGTGTGCTCCCTCTATGGCGCTGCAGTGACACCTAGATGCTCTCCTAATTGCGCTTCGTGTGTGCTTCCTATATGGCGCTGCAGTGGCACCTAGTTGCTCTCCTAACTGAGCTTCGAATGTGCTTCCTCTATGGCGCTGCAGTGGCACCTAGATGCTCTCCTAACTGTGCTACGAGTGTGCTCCCTCTATGGTGCTGCAGTGGCATCTAGATGCTCTCTTAACTGCGCTACGAGAGTGCTCCCTCTATGGCGCTGCAATGGCACCTAGATGCTCTCCTAACTGGGCTACGAGTGAGCTTCCTCTATGGCGCTGCAGTGACACATAGATGCTCTCCTAACAGCGCTACGAGTGTGCTCCCTCTATGGCGCTGCAGTGACACCTAGATGCTCTCCTAACTGCGCTACGAGTGAGCTCCCTCTATGGCGCTGCAGTGACACCTTGATGCTCTCCTAACTGCGCCACGAGTGTGCGCCATCTATGGCGCTGCAGTGACACCTAGATACTCTTCTAACTGCGCTACGAGTGTGCTTCCTCTATGGCGCTGCAGTGACACCTAGATTTTCTCCTAATTACGCTACGAGTGTGCACCCTCTATGGCGCTGCAGTGACACAAATATTCTCTCGTAACTGCGCCACAAGTGTGCTCCCTCTATGGCGCTGCAGTGACACCTAGATGCTCTCCTAACTGCGCCACGAGTGTGCTCCCTCTATGGCGCTGCAGTGACACCTAGATGCTCTCCTAACTGCACTACGAGTGTGCTCCCTCTATGGCGCTGCAGTGTCACCGAGGTGCTCTCATAAATGCGCCACGAGTGTGCACATTCAATTACGCTGCTGTAGCACCTAGATGCTCTTTCTGCGCCATGAGTGTGCTCCCTCTATGGCACTGCAGTGGCACCTAGATGCTCTAACTGCGCCACAAGTGTGCTCCCTATATGGCGCTGCAGTGACACCTAGATGCTCTAACTGCGCCATGAGTGTGCTCCCTCTATAGCGCTACAGTGGCACCTAGATGCTCTTCTAACTGCGCCACTAGTGTGCGCCCTCTATGGCGCTGCAGTGTCACCTAGATGCTCTCCTAACTGCGCTACAAGTGTGCTCCCTCTATGGAGCTGCAGTGGCACCTAGAAACTTCCTAACTGCGCAACGAGTGTGCTCCCTCTATGGCGCTGCAGTGGCTCCTAGATGCTCTCGTAACTGCGCAATGAGTGTGCTCCCTCTATGGCGCTGCAGTGACACCTAGATGCTCTCCTAATTGCGCTTCGTGTGTGCTTCCTATATGGCGCTGCAGTGGCACATAGTTGCTCTCCTAACTGAGCTTCGAATGTGCTTCCTCTATGGCGCTGCAGTGGCACCTACATGCTCTCCTAACTGTGCTACGAGTGTGCTCCCTCTATAGTGGTGCAGTGGCACCTAGATGCTCTCTTAACTGCGCTACGAGAGTGCTCCCTCTATGGCGCTGCAATGGCACCTAGATGCTCTCCTAACTGGGCTACGAGTGAGCTTCCTCTATGGCGCTGCAGTGACACATAGTTGCTCTCCTAACAGCGCTACGAGTGTGCTCCCTCTATGGCGCTGCAGTGACACCTAGATGCTCTCCTAACTGCGTCACGAGTGTGCGCCATCATTGGTGCTGCAGTGACACCTAGATTCTCTCCTAACTTCGCCACGATTGTGCTCCCTCTATGGCGTTGCATTGACACCTAGTAGCTTTCCTAACTGCGCTACAAGTGTGCTCTCTCTATGGCGCTGCAGTGGCACCTAGATGCTCTCCTAACTGCGCTATGAGTGTGCTTTCTCTATGGCGCTGCAGTTGTACCTAGATGCTCTCCTAACTGCGCTACGAGTGTACTCCTTTTATGGCGCTGCAGTTTCACCTAGTTGCTCTCCTAACTGCGCTACGAGTGTGCTCCCTCTATGGCGCTGCAGTGACACCTAGATGCTCTAACTGCGCCATGAGTGTGCTCCCTCTATGGCGCTGCAGTGACACCTAGATGCTCTCCTAACTGCGCTACGATTGTGCTCCCTCTATGGCGCTGCAGTGACACCTAGATGCTCTAACTGCGCCATGAGTGTGCTCCCTCTATGGCGCTGCAGTGGCTCCTAGATGCTCTAACTGCGCCATGAGTGTGCTCCCTCTATGGCGCTGCAGTGACAACTAGATGCTCTCCTAACTGCGCTACGAGTGTGCACCCTCTATGGCGCTGTAGTGGCACCTAGATGCTCTCCTAACTGCGCTACGAGTGTGCTCCCTCTATGGCGCTGCAGTAACATCTAGATGCTCTAACTTCGCCATGAGTGTGCTCCCTCTAAGGCGCTGCAGTGACACCTAGATGCTCTCCTAACTGCGCTAGAATGTGCTCCCTCTATGGCGCTGCAGTGACACCTAGATGCTCTAACTGCGCCATGAGTGTGCTCACTCTATGGCGCTGCAGTGGCACATAGATGCTCTTCTTACTGCGCTAGGAGTGTGCTCCCTCTATGGCGCTGCAGTGACACCTAGATGCTCTAACTGCGCCATGAGTGTGCTCCCTCTATGGCGCTGCAGTGACACCTAGATGCTCTCCAAACTGCGCTACGAGTGTGCTTCCTCTATGGCGCTGTAGTGGCACCTAGATGCTTTCTTAAATGCGCTACGAGTGTGCTTACTCTATGGCACTGCAGTGACACCTAGATGCTCTAACTGCGCCATGAGTGTGCTCCCTCTATAGCGCTTCAGTGACACTTAGATGCTCTCCTAACTGCCGCGAGTGTGCTCCCTCTATGGCGCTGCAGTGACACCTAGATGCTCTCCTTACTGCGCTACGAGTGTGCTCTCTCTATGGCGCTGCAGTGACACCTTGATAATTTCCTTACTGCGCTACGAGTGTGCTCCCTCTATGGCGCTGCAGAGACACCTAGATGCTCTCCTAACTGCGCTACGAGTGTGCCTCTCTATGGCGCTGCAGTGGCACCTAGATGCACTCATAATTGCGCTACGAGTGTGCTCCCTCTATATCGCTGCAGTGGCACCTAGATGCTCTCCTAACTGCGCTACGAGTGTGCACCCTGTATGGCGCTGCAGTGGCACCCTATGCTCTCGTAACTGCGCCACGAGTGTGCTCCCTCTATGGCGCTGAAGTGGCACCTAGATACTCTCGTATCTGCGCTACGAGTGTGCTCCCTCTATGGCGCTGTAGTGGCACTTAGATGCTCTCCTAACTGAGCTACGAGTGTACTCCCTCTATGGCGCTGCATTGACACCTAGATGCTATTTCTGCGCCATTAGTGTGCTCCCTCTATGACGCTGCAGTGGCACCTAGATGCTCTAACTGTGCAACAAGTGTGCTCCCTCTATGGCGCTGCAGTGACACCTAGATGCTCTAACTGCGCCAAGAGTGTGCTCTCTCTATAGCGCTGCAGTGGCACCTAGATGCTCTCCTAACTGCGCCACGAGTATGCGCCCTCTATGGCGCTGCAGTGACACCTAGATGCTCTCCTAACTGCGCTACGAGTGTGCTCCCTCTATGGAGCTGCAGGGGCACATAGATGCTCCTAACTGCGCTACGAGTGTGCTCCCTTTATGGCGCTGCAATAGCACCTAGATCTTCTAACTGCGCCATGAATGTGCTCCCTCTATTGGGCTGCAGTGACACCTAGATGCTCTATCAGCGCCATGAGTGTGCTCCCTCCATTGCGCTGCAGTGGCACCTAGATGTTCTAACTGCGCCAATAGTGTGATATCTATGGCGCTGCAGTGACATCTAGATGCTCTAACTGCGCCATGAGTGTGCTCCCTCTATGGCGCTGCAGTGGCACCTAGATACTCTCCTAACTGCGCCACGAGTGTGCGCCCTCTATGGCGCTGCAGTGACACCTAGATGCTCTCCTAACTGCGCTACGCGTGTGCTTTCTCTATGGCGCTGCAGTGGCACCTAGATGCTCTCCTAACTGCGCTACGGGTGTGCTCTCTCTATGGCGCTGCAGTGGCACCTAGATGCTCTAACTGCGCCATGAGTGTGCTCCCTCTATGGCGCTGCAGTGACACCTAGATGCTCTCCTAACTTCGCCACGATTGTGCTCCCTCTATGGCGCTGCAATGACACCTAGATGCTCTCCAAACTGCGCTACGAGTGTGCTCCCTCTATGGCGCTGCAGTGGCAACTAGATGCTCTCGTAACTGCGCCACGAGTGTGCTCCCTCTATGTCTCTGCAGTGACACCTAGATAATCTCCTAACTGCGCTACGAGTGAGCTCCCTCTATAACGCTGCAGTGACACCTAGATGCTCTTCTAACTGCGCCATGAGTGTGCTCCCTCTATGGCGCTGCAGTGACACCTAGATGCTCTAACTGCGCCATGAGTGTGCTCCCTCTATGGCGCTGCAGTGACACCTAGATGCTCTCCTGACTGCGCTACGAGTGTGCTCCCTCTATGGCGCTGCAGTGACACCTAGATGCTCTCCTAACTGCGCTACGAGTGTGCTCCCTCTATGGCGCTGCAGTGGCACCTAGATGCACTCCTAACTGCGCTACGAGTGTTCTCCCTCTATGGCGCTGCAGTGGCACCTAGATGCTAGCCTAACTGCGCTACAAGTGTGCTCCCTTTATGGCACTGCAGTGGCACCTTATGCTCTCCTAACTGCGCTACAAGTGTGCTCCCTCTATGGCGCTGCAGTGGCACCTAGATGCTCTCCTGACTGCGCTACGAGTGTGCTCCCTCTATGGCGCTGCAGTGACACCTAGATGCTCTCCTAACTGCGCTACGAGTGTGCACCCTCTATGGCGCTGCAGTCGCACCTAGATGCACTCCTAACTGCGCTACGAGTGTGCTTACTCTATGGCGCTGCAGTGACACCTAGATGCTCTAACTGCGCAATGAGTGTGCTCCCTCTATGGCGCTGCAGTGACACCTAGATGCTCTCCAAACTGCGCTACGAGTTTGCTCCCTCTATGGCGCTGCAGTGGCACCTAGATGCTTTCTTAAATGCGCTACTAGTGTGCTCACTCTATGGCGCTGCAGTGACACCTAGATGCTCTAACTGCGCCATGAGTGTGCTCCCTCTATGGCGCTGCAGTGACACCTAGATGCTCTCCTGACTGCGCTACGAGTGTGCTCCCTCTATGGCGCTGCAGTGACACCTAGATGCTCTCCTAACTGCGCTACGAGTGTGCTCCCTCTATGGCGCTGCAGTGACACCTAGATGCTCTAACTGCGCCATGAGTGTGCTCCCTCTATGGCGCTGCAGTGACACCTAGAAGCTCTCCTAACTGCGCAACGAGTGTGCTACCTCTATGGCGCTGCAATGGCACCTAGATGCTCTCCTAACTGTGCTACGAGTGTGCTCACTCTATAGCGCTGCAGTGACACCTAGATGCTCTAACTGCGCCATGAGTGTGATCTCTCTATGGCGCTGCAGTGACACCTAGATGCTCTAACTGCGCCATAAGTGTGCTGCCTCTTTAGCGCTGCAGTGACACCTAGATGCTCTCCTAACTGCGCCACGATTGTGCGCCATCTATGGCGCTGCAGTGACACCTAGATGCTCTAACTGCGCAATGAGTGTGCTCCCTCTATGGCGCTGCAGTGACACCTAGATGCTCTCCAAACTGCGCTACGAGTTTGCTCCCTCTATGGCGCTGCAGTGGCACCTAGATGCTTTCTTAAATGCGCTACTAGTGTGCTCACTCTATGGCGCTGCAGTGACACCTAGATGCTCTAACTGCGCCATGAGTGTGCTCCCTCTATGGCGCTGCAGTGACACCTAGAGGCTCTCCTAACTGCCGCGAGTGTGCTCCCTCTTTGGCTCTGCAGTGACACCTAGATGCTCTAACTGCGCCATGAGTGTGCTTCCTCTATGGCGCTGCAGTGACACCTGGAAGCTCTCCTAACTGCGCAACGATTGTGCTACCTCTATGGCGCTGCAATGGCACCTAGATGCTCTCCTAACTGCGCTACGAGTCTGCTCCCTCTATGGCGCTGCAGTGGCACCTAGATGCTCTCCTAACTGCGCCACAAGTGTGCTCCCTCTATGGCGCTGCAGTGACTCCTAGATGCTCTCCTAACTGCGCTACGAGTGTGCTTCTACTATGGCGCTGTAGTGACACCTAGATTTTCTCCTAATTGCGCTTCGAGTGTGCTCCCTCTATGGCGCTGCAGTAGCACAAAGATTCTCTCGTAATTGCGCCACGAGTGTGCTCCCTCTATTGCGCTGCAGTGACACCTAGATGCTCTCCTAACTGCGCTACGAGTGTGCTCCCTCTATGGCGCTTCAGTTACACCTAGATGCTCTCCTAACTGCGCTACGAGTGTGCTCCCTCTA